>NW_026877806.1:0-22649 GCF_032173495.1 Musca vetustissima | reverse complement strand
TATTCAAAGGACCAGCATTCAAAGGACCAGCATAGCTAAGGCGTGGATTTTTAAAGAATATTTATTCAAAGGACCAGCATAGCTAAGGCGTGGATTTTTAAAGAATATTTATTCAAAGGACCAGCATAGCTAAGGCGTGGATTTTTAAAGAATATTTATTCAAAGGACCAGCATAGCTAAGGCGTGGATTTTTAAAGAATATTTATTCAAAGGACCAGCATAGCTTTTTAAGGCGTGGATTTTTAAAGAATATTTATTCAAAGGACCAGCATAGCTAAGGCGTGGATTTTTAAAGAATATTTATTCAAAGGACCAGCATAGCTAAGGCGTGGATTTTTAAAGAATATTTATTCAAAGGACCAGCATAGCTAAGGCGTGGATTTTTAAAGAATATTTATTCAAAGGACCAGCATAGCTAAGGCGTGGATTTTTAAAGAATATTTATTCAAAGGACCAGCATAGCTAAGGCGTGGATTTTTAAAGAATATTTATTCAAAGGACCAGCATAGCTAAGGCGTGGATTTTTAAAGAATATTTATTCAAAGGACCAGCATAGCTAAGGCGTGGATTTTTAAAGAATATTTATTCAAAGGACCAGCATAGCTAAGGCGTGGATTTTTAAAGAATATTTATTCAAAGGACCAGCATAGCTAAGGCGTGGATTTTTAAAGAATATTTATTCAAAGGACCAGCATAGCTAAGGCGTGGATTTTTAAAGAATATTTATTCAAAGGACCAGCATAGCTAAGGCGTGGATTTTTAAAGAATATTTATTCAAAGGACCAGCATAGCTAAGGCGTGGATTTTTAAAGAATATTTATTCAAAGGACCAGCATAGCTAAGGCGTGGATTTTTAAAGAATATTTATTCAAAGGACCAGCATAGCTAAGGCGTGGATTTTTAAAGAATATTTATTTAAAGGAAAATAATCATGTAAATTGATCAGAATCGATCCCAGTATTATTATTTTTATTAAGTTTTTTAAATGTTATCTTAAATCAACTGCCAAAATTCTACCTCAATCATGTCCAAACAGATAAATATTTCTATTCTTTACAACGTGACAATGCACTTTCATATTGTTCTATTATTTTAATAAAAATATTTTGTTTAAATCCCATTATATTTATGACAATAATGCATGCCATATACACATAAATTTTTGTATCTTAACCTCAAAATCTGATATTTCAATTTAAATTGACTTGTCAATATATTTTTTCAATAAGGTAGGTGGTTAGGTGTTTGTCAATTATTCATCAACAACACCTTGTTGTTGTTATGACTTTATGCATAAATCTTTAATAATAATTACAAAAAAATATATTTATTTTCAATTCAATTTAAATCCCATAAACAATAATTACAGTTCATGAACTTAAAAACAATGTATTTAAATTAAAGGAGAGGGAGTTCATATTTTGTATTTATGTTTTCTTTCAAAATGCTTTTCAAAACAATAGTATAATTTCCTAATTACTTAATTGACAATTTAAAAACAATTTGAAAATAATTACTTATTATTTTTATTTAAAAAATGATAAATTCATACTATTGACATGCGTGTTATTGACAGTTTTATTTGAATTAAAAAACCCACCGCCAATGTGACAAAATGAATGAAAACCGCATCATTTTCCCCTCCAGGTATGGATGGATGGTAATGACCTTATTATGCATTTTGTTTCGGAATGAAAGTTCATGTAGGTGTAATTGAACTTTTTGACGTTTTAATTTAGTCGGTTTGATTAAAATTTTATTTTCAATTTAAATCTGAATCACAAATTTGAAATCGCAAATTAGGCAACAAAACTGAAAAATATGAAATTGAAGGAAAATTTTAAAGATGTGATTTTTATATCACACTAAGGGAGTTCCAAACTCCCACGAGGCCCGTCTTCCCGTTGGCGAATGGGAAGGGGATTTCTACGATGTGCAGGATGAAGCTGACCTACGTCAAACTAGGCCGGATCTTTTCTCTGCACTTCGTGGAAACCTTGAGGATCTTCGGATCCCCGTGGACCAAAACGGTTGGAGGTAGTGTCCTTAAATTAATAAACTAAGAGGGTTGAAAAGAATAGGAGATCAAAGTGGGGATACACTTCCGGAGGAACTGCTACTAAATCTTACCCTGACTGATGTTGAGCTGGACACCACGGTGATTCCGGCCAAGGAGGAGGATTGCTATGGCATCAACGAAGGAAGTGTAGACCCTGACCGAAGACAAGTCTGATTCCAATAGGTCCTGTGACGGCACATGCCGACAATAAGCAGAACCAATGTCGGTCGATGGGGAATCTATCGAGACACCAGCAACGGGCAACGATTGAAAGGTCAGAACTGCCCTAGAATAATCCCGTTGGAAACACCATAAACGTGTCGTATTGTCTCTCCGTAAATTCGTAGGGCGAGATGCGAATTTGCTTTCAAGGGCAAGATGAAATTCGTAAGGAAGTTTGAAAGAACTTATCCGCATGCTGTTCATTGTGAGCTCCAGATGGAGGGGATCTCCCTCCCAAAACATACAGCTCGGTCAAAAATCTGCAAGGAGACCTCGGCATCGAGCAAAGTAGTAGAGTCGGCAAAGTCAAAAGACAAATGTGTTAAGCTGATTTCTTAACCGAAGCCTAACACGAGTCAAAAAGCAATGGAAAAGGCTGTTGAGCACACCCCGACACAAACTGTCAACCATAAGGGTGATCGACGTGTGGAGGGCTCTGTCTCAAAGCCCGATTCTACGCCAATTTACAAAGGTGAAGAGGTTGTTGCTAATGCTTTTAGTATCCCCACCGTTGGCCGGAATAGTAAGAAGGGCAAGTCTGTCAAGGAACCATCAGTATTTGGACTAGCGAATACTGTCCCGCTGAACAAATCTGTGAAGCGCATTCGCTCATCAGAAGGTCCACAGCCTTCGCCCAAGAAGACGATTAGTTCGCGTCGGACTGACCCATAGACCTCGTACGCGGCTGTCGTTGAGCAGCAAACTGCGGAGAAGAAACCTTGTACAGAGAAGGCGTCAACCTCCTCTGGAAAAGCCCAAAGTTCATGGTCAAAGGCAGAAAAATCCATACGACAGACCGACCACGTTAGCTGCTGTCGAAGGTCTGCAAGTGACAATCATCGAAAAATCTGATCCTTATGGTAGGATTTTCATTGGTTGCTCTTTGCAGCAAGCCTTCGGTCGGCTATCGTCTGTATATCGGACCAAAGGGAATCAGTCAGTTTGCTAAAGTAATAAACTGCTTGAACAGGCGGACAAGGACATTCGGTGGACAAGGAACTCCTGCTGAAAATGTTGACGCTGCAGAATCCCAGCCTCACTACCTTGAGTTGGACTGTTGTCAGTCTTACTCCTTGTAACGAGGATGAAGGGATGGTTGCAAGAGTGGCTGTTGACCCACCTGGGGAGTCTTATCTCAGAGAGCGTGAGGGAAAATTTAACTTCGGTTCAGGATTGGTTCGGTTTCGACTGAGCACATCCCATGAATCTCAATAAGAGTAGGGAAGCGGTAAAGGCTGCACATCTTGCAGATTAATCTGCACCTACTCTTGTCCTTCACGAACTCTGAAGTGAACATCGCCTTGGTTCAGGAGCCACACATTTATAAAAAAATGGATTCTATAAATTCGCCACGTCCGAGAGGTGAGGACCTGTATAGTACGTAAAAAGAGTTTAAATTTAATGTTTATATTTAATTACAGCAACGGTGACATGTGCACTGTTAGGTTGGAGCATGCGACGGGAATTATCACTCTGCTTCCCTCAGTCTACATGCCATTCGAGAATCTTATTGACAAGGTAGTTAGCAGAAATAAGATACTCTGGACAGTCAACACATTCAAACTATATAAATCACCAGGACCAGATTGTATTACACCGGCGATGCTTCAATCTGCCTTGCCAAGTATATATCTGATCCTTGAGAATATCTACACGGCGTGTTGACTCTCTCGTGCGTTCCGGGTCTATGGAACCAGATGAAGGTTACTAAAATTCTAAAAGCTGCACCAAAGGACTATAGACCCATTGGCCTATCATCCTTTCTCCTCAAGACTCTCGAAAGACTGATCGAGCTGGAGATTAGGAGTCGTGTAGACACCACCTCTCTTAGTAATTCACAGCAGACGTATATAAAATAAAATTCTAAACAAAAGCTGTTGGCAATTCCGAAATGGGCGTTTCAAAAATATTTGGAAAATTGAAAAAAGCTACAAGTATAATATCTGAGGGGGATTACTTTAAAGTGGTCACTATAAATCGTTTATTTTTTGGTCCGAACGTATTTGAAAAGGCCACGTTGATTGAAATGTCTGAAGATTTCCTTGGCATACCTCTGTACAATTTTTTTATTGGAGGTGCAAAACATATATAAGCATTTTGTGGGTGGTAGATGGAAGTACTTCTCGTAGGTCTACATATGGTACTTACATTACCCGGTTTGGACGGAAAATGTTCCTTCCATAGATTGACTACATAGTGAAGTAGGTGCCTTCCACATCGATTGTATAATTATTGGGATCTTATTAAGACATTCATTTAATTTTTAATTATTCAATATTTAAAAAAAAATCTCATTCAAATGAAAAATGTATCAATGTAAATTTTTGAAAAATTGAGGTAAATTTATCAATAATAATACGAAAAAGGTTATTAAACTTTTGTAATACAAATATTCGAACACGGTAAAGGTAAATGCGGCAAATTTTCAATAACTTCATCTGCTGTACATTTCGACTGCTATGCGAAATATTTATGAGAAAATATTCATCAAAAATGTCAACAAATGGGACTTTATTTTCAACGCTCATTAGCCGGTCATTAATAAGACTTAGGGGCAAGCAAGGCTTTAAAAAAATTGCTTATTTTGTTTAAATTCACGGAAGATTTTTTGTTGTGGTTGTTTTTTATAGTATGACGTTCAAAGGACAAACGTAATGCATGATTCAGATAGTATACGAACGATTATCGCAGATTTTGGACTATATTAATGTAAAGTTTAAAGCAACTACATTTTTATATAATTTTTATTACTAGGAATTTACGAAGTGAATGAGAAACAAAATAAAAATTGATGTTATCGCTAAGTTGTAGAATTTTAAGTTCAAATTATTACGTTTGTTTTGAATTTGTTGTTTTTTAGTTACGCAGATGTTTGTTATAATTTTTTCTTTTTAGAAAAAGGTGTTATCGTAAAGTATTTTTAATGACAGCAATTACATAATTGTGAATTTTTGTTTTTGTCGTACTGAAGATGAGTGTTTGTTCTCACTCAATGTATGACAAATATATTTATTTAAATTCTAAAATGTTATATTCTATTGCAATTAAGATGACGTTTTATGTGTCATATAAATGCAGATATGACGAATATATGACGTTTGGACATTTAAATGGATGTGAATGGAATTTATAAATAAAATATTTTATTAATTGACATTTCAAATGCATTACAAAATGTTTTTGAAATATTTTAATGCTGAAGTCTATAATATATTTTGGCGCTTGCGTCTTAAGTCTTTCGTTTTGAGTTGATAAAAATTATATTAGTTTGGGGAAAAAGAAATACATTATTTTTATATGAACTATAGGACTTTATTTAATGCTTCCGAATGTCCGATTTGGGCCAAATATGCACCGCTATGTTGTATGAATTGTTTGCCATTTTAAAGTAATGCTGGGCAACCATGCTTACATTGTATCAACAAGCTCGTTCTCTGCGTTCTCTTTTTGTCAGACATTTCATATGGCGGTTTCTCCTTTACACTCCTCTCCTTTTGCACACCTCTATTTTAAATGTAACTTTATAATGCTTCTCATAAAAGTCATGTTCTCTATTTGCAAAAAACTCTAGTAGTCGATTTTCACAATCCTCCCTAGATGCCAATTTTTTTTATCATTAGTCAGGACTGTATGGCGGATGCATTAAAACTTTCCAACAAAGCTCCCAAAGTTTCTGGCGAGTCGCTGTAGATGTGTGTGACCCAGAGTTGTGCTGGTGAAACACGACACCTCTTCCGTTATCCAATTCTGGCAGTTTCTGGTCAATTGCTTTCTTCAAACGGTCCAGTTATTGACAGTAGAGATCAGAGAATTAAGCGTTTGGCCATATGGAAACAACTCATAATAAATAATCCCCTTCCAGCCCCACCAAATGCATAGCAGAATCTTCCTGACCGTTAGTCCTGATTTGGCCACCCAAAAATGTAGCTTCTTTTTGAATGATTTAAAACAATAGACCACTAGGTTACGACTGCTAACATGCCGGTCAACTTTGATAATTTCTTCGATTTTATCGACGTTTTGGACGACCGGCCTAATGGATTTCTTTTTCCCAACCTAATATATTTTGGCGCTCCCGTCTTAGAAGATATATTTTATTTCATATGTATACCATTGAGTGATTTACCAGAATATTGAGCAGTGTAGGAAAGATGTACCAAAGGGTTTTTGGAAATCCGAAAAGTACCAAAATGTACTAAATTTAGTACACTTCCACAGCATGAGAGATAAAAATCAGAAATTTGAAATGGGAATCAAGGTTGTAGAGAAGTAGCTTCAATATAAGGAAGTGGTTTTGAAAGTACGAAACAGTACTAAATTTGGTACAATTTGAATTTGGAGGAACGGATGGAATCCGTCGGAGTGTAGAATTGGGATATGTAGGTAGTTTTGGTTTAGTTTAAATTAAATTAATTAAATATGTACTCATGTGTACGGCAATTATTAGATGGTACTATATTTGGTACAATTTTGATTTGGGCAAACCGATAGTGCTGGAATACTGAAATTTGGAATAATAATATCTTCCGCATTGTAGACTTTAGGTAGTTTTGGAAATTCGCACTTATGTGTACTAAACGGTACTAAATTTGGTACAATTCGAATTTTGTGTGAACAGATAGAACTGGAATCCTGAAATTTGGAGTTAGGATCACTTTTGGGGTGTACGGTTGGGAAATGTAGGAAGTTTATGTACAATTTTAATTGGTACAATTTTGTACAAAATATATTTGAGAGCTATATCTAAATTTATAAAACTCGACACTACAATACTAATGTTAGTACGTTGTGCAAAATGTATTGTCAAATGGCCTAAATTTGACTCTTTGATGCTCAATTTACTAAAAATTGGACGAAAATATATATAGGAGCTATATGTAAATCTGAACCGATTTCAATAGAACTTGGTACACGTTAAGTATCCTAACATCTACATTTTGTGCCGATCGGTCTAAATTTGACTCTTTGGTGCTCAATTTGCATCATTCTGGGTGATTTCCGTAAAACTTGGTAGACGTTGGGCTATCCTAACTTCAGTATGTTGTACAAAACTTAATGCCAATCGGCCTAAATTTGACTCTTTGGTGCACAATTTAGTAAAAATCGAACGATATTATATATGGTAGCTATATCTAAATGTGAACCGATTTCCATGAAACTTGACACACGTTAGACTATCCTAATTTCAGCACGCTTTGCAAAATTTTGTGCCAATCGTCCTTAATTTGACTTTTTGCTGCACCATTTACTTAAAATCGGACGACTAATTTTTCACAATTTCAATAGGGTTTGTCCATGGGCCAAATAAATAAGCTGTGCCAAATTTCATCCAATTCGGACCACAAATGCGACCTGTATTTTGTTTACAATTTAACATGGACAGACGGACGACTCAGAATGTGATTCTATGCATATTCTCAAAAGGAACCATGGGTCTATCTCGTTTCCTTTTGCCCTGTACCACAATGCGATAAAGGGTATAAAAAGATTTCCAGGCGCGTCGGTTTTTTGTGCAGTTTTCACAATTTGAAAGACCATGTTCGGCAATGTTGTCTTCCACTTGATCTTTCCATCGAACTCCTGGCCTTCCACTTCTGCGTGAACCATCAGTTGACTCACTTTTATATACCTTTTGAGCTGGGACATGCTCATCCATTTTCACAACATGACCTAGCCAACGCTCAATACGTCTAACAATACCGATGTCTGAGAATATATGACATATAGGTTCATTCTATGGCGATATTCAGATCATTCTATGGCGCTGATCGGCCCATAAATCTTTCGGATAATTTTTCTCTCAAACACTCCAAGAGCTGCCTCATCTGCTTGCGCAAGTACCCATGTTTCAGATCCATATAACAGCACGGGTAGTATCAGCGTCTTGTAAAGTGTGAGTTTGGTCTGGCGGGAGGTGGCCTTGACCATAGTAGCATCTGTTGGCCATCACAATCCTTCTCCGAATTTCAAAACTGATGTCATTAGTTTTATTTATGGCGGTACCAAGAACATGAAATCTTTGACTACCTCGAAGCTGTAGTTCTCAAGTTCCACAATTGGTCAGAGTCTACTGGACGTCTTGCGAGTCGATACGATCAGCTTGTTTTTCTCGCCGTTTACTGCCAGACCCACTTTGGCAGGCTATTTCTCAATTTGTTCAAAGATGGCTGTCACCGCTCGCAATGTTCGACCTATTATATCGATGTCATCGGCTTAGGCGCGTAACATATGCTGTTTGGTGTACAGAGTACGATTTCTGTTCACATTTGCCTCTCGTATGATCATTTTCCAGCAGGATGTTAAAAAGGTCAGACGACAATCTGTCACCTTGTCTGAATCCTCGTTCAGTATTAAAGGGCTCCGAGAGATCTTTTCCCAATTTAACTGTTGACCTTTTACCAGTTAAATCTATTCTATGTGGTTTTATAGTCGACGAACAGGTGGAAGGTGTCGATTTGGTTTTCGTGGGTCTTTTCCAGTATTTGGGGCAGTGTGAACATCTGGTCTATGGCGCTGGATAGCACTTTATAAGCGATGGGAAGGAGACTAATTCCTCTACAGTTGGCAAATATCGTCTTGCCTCATTTTTTTGTGCACGGGACACAGGATGCTGAGGTCCAAATCATTGGGCATGCATTCCTCTGGTCAAATTGTACAAATGAGCTGTCGCATGCTCCTGACCAGCATCTGGCCACCGGTCTTGTATAGTTCGGCTGGTAATCCATCGCACCTGCTGCTTTATTGTTCTTCAGTCGATTAATTGCTACTCTGACCTCATCTTGGCTAGGAGGTATACACTCTATACCGTCATCTCTTATTGGTTCTGGGGTATCTTCTTCACCGCCAATATTTGATACCAGACGCTTTTCAAAATGATCTTTCCAGATCCTCAGTACGCTATCTGTATCTGTCACCAGGTTTCCATTTTCATTTCTACAGGAGGATGTGCCTGCGCCTGCGTTGGTAAAATTTCCGGACATCATACTGACTCCTGTACATCTCGTTTTGCTCACGCTCACGTTTTTCTTGTTGTTTTTTTTAAATTCCCCTATATCGTCTTGTCTACTTTATAGACATAGAGGTTTCAGATTTAATGTTGAACAAATCGGTTATCCAATTTGCTTCAAATGAAATTTGTAAATATTGAAAATATTGACCATTTATGTATGTTCTAAAAAAAAATTAATTTTGTGAAACCGAGGGGTCCCCCTAATATGGGTCCAAGTTTTACTGCAGCATCATTTAGCTGTATATCCTCATTTTGGGCTTTTTAAGGCTTTGGCATTCTGGATTCATGGATGGTGAAAGGCATTACAGGAAATGGTAAATATTTTGACCATATAAAAGTTCCGCCCCATATTAAGTATTTTTAAGACCCACTTCTAATATTTTGTTAATTAAAGACCTTTAATGATGGGTAAACATATATCCGAACTACCTCATTTGTTACCATTTCCAATATACCAAATAATAGAGCTAAAAACCACCCTTCGAAATTATGTACTTTTCAAATTACAAATTTATAATCAAATAAATAAAAATTATTATCGAATCAACGGCGTTGCATGTTCGTTCGAGCACTCTTATGCGGTAATGTTAACTATTGTTCACCTCCCTACCTCTCTCTCTCAGCACAAAGCGTTAGGTTGGTAATTTGTTGTTGTTGAAAAAAAAAATAAAATTAAACCATATTAACTTGTATTTCCTATGTTTTGCCAATTTATTGCAGCAACGAAAATGAAATGAATGCAACCATAACAAAAGACTTAAGACACATACCCATACTTGCAGAGCTATGGAGCTAATACGCATTGTTGTGGACTGATTAGTTGAGGGGCTATATGCCGGTGTCGTTTGTCGGTGGTCGTTGTGGTGGTGGTCGGTTTAACTTAATTTCAACGAATTCTAGTTCACCTTGTTACTTTTTTTGTTGTTGTTGGCTATTGTTTTTGTTGTAATTATGCGTCATAGTCGTCATTGTGGTAAGACTATGACATTTTTTTGCAACTGCTGCACACCACCCTTCTCCCCAGCTATAGTTTTATTGGTGGTTTGTGGATTTCTTTGTTTTTTTCTTTCAAAAATACATCCAAATGTTTAATTTCCGTTCCAATAAAACTTTACCTTTTGCTATTTGCACTCAAGTGTTTGGAGTTTTTTTTTTGATTTCGTTTTCTTTTTTTCGTTGTTGTTGCTGTTATAATTTCAAGAAGTCTGGACAAATAATAAATGTAACGACGACGACAACAACAACAACGGTAACAACTTTGTTAGATTATCAAACCTTGACATCACCACAATTATTTTTATTTTTTTGCACAAAAACCTCTAATCTTTTTACAAAGAAAAAAGCAACAACAACAAAAAGAAACACACATTTGGCCACAACAATTGCTGTGACTTTTTAATTAATATTTTTTTCGTTGTTTTTGTAAGCCGCCAATGACACGAGAT
The DNA here is from genome assembly GCF_032173495.1 of Musca vetustissima. NCBI lineage: Eukaryota > Metazoa > Arthropoda > Insecta > Diptera > Muscidae > Musca > Musca vetustissima. The sequence goes on along the minus strand of NW_026877806.1, from coordinate 11,914 downwards.
AAATGTAAAACACAACAATAAAATACAAATTGTAACAATTCAGGCTAGAATTGAAATTCACACCGCAGCAATTTTATTCAACCAACCAAAAATAACTAATTTGTCAATTGGCGGTGACTCTAAGTCTAGGGCAGTTCTGTAATTAACACCCCTGTGTGTGTTGTTATGACACACAAATGAGTGTGTATGTGTGTGTGTGTGGTAATTTCTCAAGAAATTAACATTATTACAGAAGGTCATAATTGTCGCATAACATTTTATAATTAAGAAATAAATTACATGAAAATGTGTAAAAAATGGACCGTTATTCCGTTCCATGTCATAGGAGACCTTGTGGGTAATAACTATGTACAGAAGATATTTTATCTATAAGGTGCATTCAAAAATTCTGCAATAAATAGAGCAATTATATAGTGTTGTAGGTTACCACTAATAATAATATTGTAAGGATCCGAGAATGGATTTGAACCAAAAAGACAAACAAATGCTAGTCTTTCTACAGAAGGGCGGTACGCTCAAGATAGAGTTTCAATACAATAATAATGCAGTAGATCTATAGAAGCAGTATTAGACCCATAGGACATTATAGGACAGAATCACAGTCAGACCAAATAGTGAGGATATATGAAAGCGAGTCATATGACAATTTTTATTACACAGATGGCTCCCGACAAGCAGGAAAAACCGTATTGAGACTTTTTATTGAAGAAACTTACTTACTTAGTTGGCTGGCTTGTGTCAGAACAGACGCGTCGGTCTTCTGAGCAGCTCTTCCAATTTGAAAGACCCTTGTTCGAAATGTTCTCTTCCATTTCATCTTTCCATCTAATTCGTGGTCTTCCCCTTATACGTGAGCCATAAGTTCATATGTCTTTTGTGCTGGGGCATCCTCAACCATTCTCACAACATGACCTAGCCAGCGTAATCGCTGCCGATGTCCGAGAATATATGGTATTACTCATGGTTCATTCGACGGCGATATTCACCGTCAACGCAGATAAGCCCATAGATCTTTCGGAGAATTTTTTCTCAAACACTCCAAGAGCTGCCTAATCAGCTTGCAAAAGTGCCCATGCTTCAGATCCATACAACAGCACGGGTAGTATCTGCGTCTTGTAGAGTGTGAGTTTGGTCTGGCGGGAGGTGGCCTTTTTTCTTTAATTGCTTACTCAGACCATAGTAGAATCTGTTGGCCAACACTATCCTTCTCCGGATTTCAAAGCTGATTTTATTAGTTTTGTTTATGGCGGAACCGAGGTATATAAAATCGTTCTCTACCTCGAAGCTGTTTATGGCGGTACCGAGGTATATAAAATCATTCACTATCTCGAAGCTATAGATTTCAAGATCCACAGTTGGTCCGAGTCTATTGGACGTCTTGCGCATTGATACCAAAAGCTTGGTCTTCTCGCCATTTACTGCCAGTCTCATTTTGGCAAGCTAATTCTCAATTCATTCAAAGGTTGCTATTTCCACTTGCAATGTTCGACCCATTATGTCATCGGCGTAGGCGAGTAACATGGGACCTAATTCAGTACATTATACAAAATTTCGTGCAAATCGAATGATATATAAGGACTTTGGTACACCATTTACATTAAATCGGACGAAAATATATATGGGAGCTATATCTAAATCTGGACCGATTTACAGGAAACTTAACACACATCATTCTAGACCGAATTCAAAATTGCAAAATTTCGTGCAAATCGAAAGATATATAGGGACTTTGGTACACTATTTACATTAAATCGGACGAAAATTGCCTATGCCAAATTTCATCCAATTTGTTGACAATTTAACATAGACAGACAGACAGACGGAATGATCTATTGACATCTTTCTAGATATCGAAAGGTAAGGTTGGTAGGCGAATATTTGTTACTCCCTACACAATTATGTTGTCAGGGTATTATAGCTTTGTGCAGCCCCAAGAGTTTGTAACACCGCGAAATATTGGTCCTAGACCCACTTTTAAGTATACCGATCGTCATGTAGGGTGGGTTCTGGCCAATGAAGACCCCTATTGTTTTTGGAAAAGATCGGTTAATATTTAAGGGATGAAATGGATCAAATACTTAATTTTTGTCGGTTTTTCTCGTAGCTCCAGACGCCGCAATTATGGCCCGAATAAGCATACCAGGCCAAAGAATAAGCATACCAGTTTTAAAAAAGATCGGTCAATGTTTAGGGGGTCAAATGGACCCTGACTTTTGTGTGAAAAATAACAAAATTTGTATTCTATAGCGTATTAATGTACTCCTGAAGGACATAGACCCGAGAAGTTGATAGTATATCCAAGAGGATTGCTTGATCTTTAAATTCATACCAATTATATTGTCGTATGTACTCGGATGTGGGAGTTACACGTAAATATTTACAGGTACTTAGGTATTCAGATATTATTTAGTAAATCATTAACCCAATGGAGGGCGGAAATATAGCGCTGATCGCTTTGAAATGTTCCATGAGGTTCTAGTTATGGTCAAGGACAACGCCTATAATTTTGGGTGATTATCATACAATAATATTGGGATGAAGTGGACCGAAAACTTAATTATTTGTGTTTTTTCGAGTCGATATATAGGCCATAATTGAAAGCCGAACAACACAACACAACCCATGGTGGGAAGTAATTAGAAGGCCTGTACCGAATATTAGTAATATTTGTTGACCTCTAGTAGGTCAAGAGGGTACAAATATCGCGAAATATTGCCCAAGCTCACAACATAAAACCACAGAAAGTTAGATTTTTGTGGAAGTTGTGTAGGGTATCATATGGTCGACACCGTCCGACTATACTGCTCCGCTCACTGGTTTTTATAAAATATTTATAAACAATCCTTTTTGGAGGCCTAAAATATTGGGGTCCTTAACAAAATTATATATTTTTTAATAGTTAAAAATCGTATTATTGTTTATTTTCTTATCATATTTTCAATATGTTTGCGTTTATAAACTCACATGTGTATTTTTCAATATCGTGTATTACCAACATTCTCAAATTTTAGCAAAATCGTGAAGCGTAAAATATGATTACAACACTGTTATTATTTTTGGTTTTTTGTTAATAATTTTTTGAATTGCGCTAAAAATGTTGATTATTCAACATGTTCATAATTGCTGGTTCATACTTAGTGGGAGGTGGCAGAATATTTTTCTTTATAATGTCAATATTGATATTATCAAGTTAATTTTTTTATTAAAAAGTAAGAACACATAATAAAAACTATTATACAAACTTGTAGGAATTGAATGGCATAATTGAAAGGATTGGGAGCAAATTTTAATAATAAACTAATCGGATCAGAAAAATTCACATTTTATTCATTCATCTATCATCAACTATCTTGCCCCCTTTTAAAGTAATATTGATCTGATGATATTTTACTTTTAAATTCCCTGGATATGCAGAATTTTATCACCTCATATCGACAATCGCAATGCTATTCACCTTTTAACATCCTAATAATAAAGCTGTCAGATATAAATGTATGTAGCTATGCAATTGCACAATTTCACTTTTGGCCTTCTGGTTGGCAAATCTCAACGAAAATCACTGCTCGACTCAAAGTCTTGCACCAATTAACACTAATTATCATTGATTTATGTTTTTAATTTTTTTTTCAAATCCGCCAACGATTTTCAACAAATATTTACATAGTTTCGAATGCAGATTTGTTTTTTCTATGACGTGACACACTCTCGCGCACGAATGAAGTTGTGTGTGTCAGTTTTATTTTCAATTTTGGGTTATTTCAAAACTTCATCATCGATGAATGATTATTTAACTTAATTCGTTGACGACAAACGGTAACAAAGACAAAAACAACAACCAAAAACCTAAAGCTACTAACCTAACCGCCAGAGTCTGTCAAATTAGAAACCACTAATCAAGCGTTCAGCGAAGAAGAAGAAAAAAACAATAGAAAATGCAGAAATGAACAATCAGACGAACGGCATTCGCTATAGATGAAATAAAATAAACGACTACCGATGGCTAGCTAACTCACTGGCTGATAGACTGTCAGCCAAATTGTCATCAAACATGCAAATTATGATGTAATACACTAAATTTTTATTATTGTTGTTGTTTTTGGATCGTTGAAATGTTTAACGTAAGTTTTTTTATGTGTTTAGAAAATTGGTTTTATTGACGGGAAATTATTAGCACACACTACAAAATTGATAATAAAATAATATTAGAGTGGGCTGGAGATATTTGATCGTTAAAAATAAGATATGACATTTTATGAGGCAGTAGATTTTTTTTTATTGGCATAAAAAACGACATGTTATTGTCTGGGATTTTGAAGAATTTATTTGATATCAATTTTATGCGTATCAAGTTTTGTAGAGATTTATTTCAGAAAAATAGTTTCAGAGAAATTTTATTTTTATTTAAAACAAAAGACTTAAGACACAAACATTGACATTACTCGTAAATAATAACCTTCGACTAAATATATAAGTAATTTATATGTGTTAATTATGTCTCTATGACTTTGCTTGGGGCAATATATCTAATTTAATTGCACATTACGGTTCTGCCATTTTGCATCAAATATGTTTCTGTAGATTCAAGACGCAATAAATTCAAGGTGTTATTCTTGCCAAAATAAAATAATATAAATTTGTCATATTAGAGTTGATGCCAGTAATTAGTTCGGGAAAATGATGAACTTCATTACACGAAAGCATGAATTGTTCTCATGACATAATTTCAATTTTGTTTAAATATTTTTTTTGGGACCAATACAAGGTGTTGATTTTGAAGAATTTTAAAAGACAAATACAATGTGCAGATTTTAAAGATTTTTTTTGGGACCAATACAAGGCGTAGATTTTTAAACACATTTTTAGGGACCAACACATTTTTAGGGCACTCTAACAAGGCGTAGATTTTTTAAATAACATTTTTGGCGTAGATTTTTTTAAATTTGTCTGTTAATTTTAAATTGAATTAAATTATATTGAAACAAGTGCATGTCGCATTTATTATCCGAATAAGAAGAAAGTTGCCACAGATCATTTATTTGCCCCAAGGACGAACCCTATTGAAATTGGTGAAAATCGGTTGAAATTTAGTTATAGCTCCTATATATATTTTCCTTCGATTTTTAGCAAATGGTACACCAAAGAATCAAATTTAGGCCGATTGGCACAAAACATTGCATAACGTACTGAAGATAGGATAGCCCAACGTATGCTAAGTTTTGTTGAAATCGGTTCAGATTTAGATATTACTTACTTGCTTAGCTGGCTTGTTACAGGACGGTTGTTTCATAAGCCGAGGTTAAGAAAGATTTCCAAAACGCGTCGATCTTGTGCGCATCACCTCCAATTGGAAAGACCACGTTCCAAGATATTCTATTCTACTTGGTCTTTCCATCTGATTCGTGGCCTTCCCCTTCTACGGGAACCATCAGTAGGCTCGTTTTTATATGCCTTTTGAGCTGGGGCGTTCTCATTCATTCGCACAACATGGCCCAGCTATCGTAGTCGCTGCAGCTCAATACGACTGACTACGTCGATGTCCGCGTATAAATTGTAAAGCTCGTGGTTCATTCGACTCCGATATTCACCGTCGACGCAGATCGGCCCGTAGATATTTCGGAGAATTTTTCTCTCAAACACCCCAAGAGCTGCCTCATCTGATCACGCAAGTGTGAGTTTGGTCTGGCGGGAGGTGGCCTTGTTTCTAAACTGCTTACTTAGACCATAGTAGCATCTGTTGGCCATCACAATCCTTCTACGAATTTCAAAACGGATGTCATTCTTTTTATTTATGGCGGTAACTCGAAGCTGTAGTTCTCAAGTTCCACAGTTGGTCCGAGTCTACTGGATGTCTTGCGCGTTGATACCATCAGCTTGGTCTTCCCGCCATTTACTACCAGAACCACTTTGGCAGACTCAATTTGTTCAAATGTGGCGATTGCAATGTTATGACCTCATCTTGGCTAGGTGGTATACACTCTATACCATAATCTCTTAATGGTTCTGGGGTATCTTCTTCACCGCCACTATTTGATACCAGAAGCTTTTTAAAATGCTCCTTCCAGATCCTCAACACGCTGTCTGTATCTGTCACCAGGTTTCCTCCTTCATCTCTACAGGAGGATGTGCCTGCACCAAAACCTTCGGTTTGGTGTTTTACTTCTTGGTAAAATTTCCGGACTTCTTCTGACTCCTGTACATCTCGATTTGATCACGCTCACGGTTTTCTGGTTCTTCTTCTTTTTTCTGAAAACACGTTTCTCCTCTCTCTCCTTTTCTCCCGATAATTCTCCATCAAATTACGTGTTGGTACAGTCTGCAGGATTGCCCTGTACGCTGCTTTTTTCACATCAGTATCATTACGACATTCTGGTCGTACAATGGGTTTCTTGGTGGTGGTTTTTGGTACCCAAGTGTTGCTTTTGCTGCAGTTGAGGCCTTGTGTATATCGAGATGCTTGAATCTGGTGCTGGTGGCTGAATTTTCCAACGGTGGGGCCAAAGATATTTTCCCATCCGATTTTCCATTAAAATCTCCTAGCCGAATTTTAATGTCATGGCAGGGTAGCGATCTTATGCTGTTGTTAGGCGTTCGTAAAATATGTCTTTGGTCTGCTCATCTTTGTCTTCGGTCGGAGCAAGGACGCAAATACGACTGATGTAGAAGAACTTCGCTTTTATGGAGTGAATCTGGAGACGAGGTTTTTTATTCTCCTATTAACCATAAATCCGCAGCCAAATTCATGCTTCGTTTCATGGCAGCTATAATACAGTGCGTAATCGTCTGATTTACTTACGCCTGTCCCTTTCCATCGCATTTCCTGTAAGGCAATAATATCGGCTTTGTACTTCTTGAGTACATCCGCCAAAACGAGAACTGCGCCTGCTCTGTACAACGTGCGCACATTCCATGTGCAGATTCACAGATCGTGGTCCTTTATAGGTTAGCGGGGGTCGTCAACATTAGGTGAGTTTGGTTGTCTTTTTCTTTGCTAAGTTTGCGGGGGTCGTCAACATTAGGGGGGTTTGGTTTTCTTTTTATTTGCTTTTTCATAGTATGTTGGGATTTCCGAGAGTGGGCAACTAACCCGACGCCTTAACCCATTGTTTTATAGTTCTTATGGGCGAACTCTTGGCTCATATCAGCTCATTATTTCAACGGGTGATGAAAATAGCTACCCCAGGTGAGGTCAGTGTCCACAATTGAGATAAGCTTAGACTCCGCCGTGTTAAAACCAATCAGAGCCGTTGCTTGGTATCTATCTACGCCAGGCAGCTCTTCAAACAGATTTACACCTCCGAAAGTTCTGGAAAATATATATTTTTAATGTACTATTTTCCTAGTTTTGGAAAAATATTTATACCCTTAACCACACTGTGGTACAGGATATTATGTCTTTGTGCATATGTTTGTAACAGGCAAAAATAATCAAGATAGACCCATGGTTCCTTTTGAGAATATGCATAGAATCACTTTCTGGTTTTGGATGAAATTTGGCACAGCTCATTTGTTTGGCCCAAGGACGAACCCTATTGAAATTGGGAAAAAACGGTTCAGATTTAGATATAGCTCTCATATATATTTTCGTCCGATTTAATGTAAATGGTGTACCAAAGTCCCTGTATCTATTACGATTTGAACGAAATTTGGCACAGCATCCTGAATTGAGTCTAGATCGCTTCAAATTTAGATATAGCTCCCATATATATTTTCGCCCGATTTGCTGTAAATGGTATACCAAAGTCCCTATATATCTTTCGATTTGCACGAAATTTGGCATAGCGAATTGAATTGAGCCTAGAATGATGTGTGTAAAATTTCTTGAAAATCGGTTCAGATTTATATATAGTTCCCATACATATTTTTGTCCTATTCAATGTAAATGGTGCATCAAAGTCCCTATATATAATGATGTGTGCTACGTTTCGTGAAAATCGGTTCAGATTTAGATATAGATCCCATATATATCTTCATCCGATTTAATGTAAATGGTCCACCAAAGTCCTTATATACCCCTCGATTTGTACGAAATTTGGCTTAGAGTACTGAAATGAGTCCCGAATGATGTGTGCTAAGTTCGTGAAAATTGTTTTAGATTTAGATATAGATCCCATATATATTTTAGTCCGATTGAAGGTAAATGGTGCACCAAAGTCCCTAAATATCTTTCGATTTGCACGAAATTTGGTATAGTGTACTAAATTAGGCCTAGAATGATGTGTGCTAAGTTTCGTGAAAATCGGTTCAGATTTAGATATAGATCCCATATATATTTTCGTCCGATTTAAGGATAATGGTGCACCAAAGACCCCATATATCTTTCAATTTGCACGAAATTTGGCATGCCTACTGAATTAAGTCTAGAAAAAATGTGTGTTAAATTTCGTGAAAACCCGTTCATATTTAGATATAGCTCCCATATATATTTTCGTTCGATTTTATGTAAATTGTGCACCAAAGACCCTATATATTCTTCGATTTGCACGAAATTTGGCATAGCGTACTGAATTGAGTCTGGAATGATGTCTCCTAAGTTTCATGAAAATCGGTTCAGATTTAAATATAGCTCCCATATATGTTTTCTTCCGATTTTATGTAAATTGCGCACTGAAAACCCAAAGTTTAGACGATTGACACAACATTTTGCGAAACGTAAGGAAGTTAATATAAATTAATCTCTGGCAATTTTCATTGAAATCGGTTCATATTTAGATTCCATATATATTTTACTGCGTTTTGTTGAAATTGGTGCAGATGAAGACATAGCTTCTATATATATTTTCGACCAAATTCCTGTTAATTCTGCACCAAATAATCAACGGATGTCTCATTGCGAATAAATTTTATACAGTGCAGCATTCCGAACAGCATGTGTCAAGTTTGCTTCAATAGCAAACAACTGTAAATCTGCAAAATAAAATGAAATTTAGCATAGGTGGCAAAAATAATGCCTTCTAAAAAGCAACATCATATAGTCGACTCAGTCCGTCTTTATTGCTTTCCTTACTCATTTAGTATGAAGATTAGACACCAATTAGAAGCAAAAACTCCTGAAAATACTGAAAGTTAAGAGTTACCGTTATATGAGGACTATCCCGAATATTGAACCAATATCGAAAATTTTCTCTAAGAAGATTTTCTACCCAATAAGAATCCCAAATACAGCCATTTCGATTGAAAATATCATACCTTTATATACCTTCAACGAAAACGTTAATCGACACCTTCATACTGATTTTAGCATATGAATCCGATTCCGTCCACACGAACCTATTATTGTTTTTCGATCGTTTGTGTTTTATTTTATTTTTTTAGTTTATTGTTTACGAATTTCATTTCAGCTACTCACAATTTGTTGTGATTGAGGAATTCCATAGATAACGTAGAGGGAGTCATTAGCATTTAATGTTTATTACAATGCAACATATCAACACCTTTACATGATATAAAATATACTTGAGATGATAATATCGGAGTGTGCAATATGCATTTCATTCAATTCAAACAAATCGACATTTTTCAATTTCCTAGCTATTGTCTAGGTCATTGTTTACAAAAAATCCGTTATAAGTACAAAAAAAATCCAAAATTAAAAAAAGAATTATTAATCCAATATATTAGCTAAACATGGATTACAAAATTTGTACAACCTGCTTATAACCGATTATAAATTCATTTAAGAAATTTTTGCTTGCTCCCCTGCCTGGCTGCTTTGCTTTATTGAAATATAAATTCACTGGCGATGACGTTTATTTAAATAGCACAAAAATCATTTCAGAAGACATAGTGAACAACTTATGTTAGGTGCTATAACTAATCAACTAAACTGACTGACTAAACTGACTAACTAAACTGACCAACATAAATATTCATATTTTTCGGTGTTGTGAAAGATCTACCTTTTTTTAACAAGTTTATAAAATATCAGGTTTATTTTTTGTTTGTTTCGTTATTTACATCTGTCTTGTTAAAAAAACCGTTACATTTTAGAAGAAATTAACATAGTTTTATAGGTACAACACCAACAACAGGAACAACAAGTCGTTCGTCGTCGTCGTTGGGTGGCTGACCACTTTTGGATTATTAGGTGTTCATTATACCCAACAAAAAAAAAAAAAGAAATATTATTAGTTGCAACATCTTTGTTTATTAGTTGCCTGAAATGTTGACGCAGGGGGAATCTTTTTTTTTCGATTTTTTTTTGGTAGTCAAAAAATGCAAATTGTATGTGTTTAAATTATCAGTGGTGGGGTTATTATTGTCCCATAAATAATATTATTTAACATTTATAATTTCTTTTATGGCAATAATATCAGTTAGTATTTAGTTTTGAATTTGAATGAATGTTTTTAAAAACTGAACTTAGATATTATAAATTTACGTATGTATACAGTTGTTTGCAAACTGTAGGAGCTTCGCTAATATTCTTAAACTCCGGAAGAAAGCATGTATTTAGGATAAAAACATTTTTTAAGGACCAAAATCAGCCTGGATGGCGAAGACAAGCGTAGATTTTTTTATAAATATTTTGACATGAACAAAGACACGGGTAGACTTTTAAACAAGTATTTTTCAAGGGCGAAGATAACTGGGGCTTTTTAAAGTAATTTGTCAAGAGCCAAGACTAGCATGAATTTCTAAACACTGTGGTACAGGGTATTATGTTTTTGTGCGTATGTTTGTAACAGGCAAAAGGAAACGAGATATACATATGGTTCCTTTTGAAAATATACATAGAATCACTTTTTAAGTCGATGTCCGTCCGTCTGCAGATGTTAAATTGTAAACAGAGTACAGGTGGCATTTATGATCAGATTTGGGAGAAATTTAACACAAGTCACTTATTTGGCCCAAGGACGAACCCTATTAAAATGGAAAGTTTGGTTTGGTTAAAATCGGTTCAGATTTGGATATAGCTCCCATATATATTTTCGTCCGATTTAAGGTAAATGGCGCACCAAAGTCCTTAAATATGCTTCGCGCGAAATTTGGCACAGCGTACTGAATTAGGTCTAGAATGGTGTGTGGCAAGTTTCGGGAAAAGCGGTTCAGATTTAGATATAACTTTCCTATATATTTTCGTCCGGTTTTACATATATGGTGCACCAAACTTGTAATGTTTGCCCGATTAACACGAAATTGTGCACAACGACACAATTGAGACTTGAACGATGTTATTCGGTTTTGTTGATGAAGCCATAGCTTCCATTTGTATTTCGAACGGTTGCCTGATTGAAATTAAATGTTTAACAGTGCGGCGTCTATTTAACAGTATAGCGTCTATCAATTTTGCTATAAATTGTTTTCAATAAATTTGTCCCATGGTACGCAGACGACTCTAAATCTGCCCGAATGAAATGAAATTTATCATAGGTTGCAGAAAGTCATGAGAATGTTGCTTCCAGTGGTGAAGGGTGTAATCAACATTAAATCTGAAACCTCTTTGATAAAAACATTGATAATCTAAATCTGAACGGATCTTCACGAAACTTAGCACACATCATTCTAGACTCAATTCAGTACGCTATGCCAAATTTCGTGCAAATCGAAAAATATATTCGGACTTTGGTGCACCATTTACATTAAATCGGACGAAAATATATATGGAAGCTATACCTAAATCTGAAACGATTTTCACGAAACTTAGCATACATCATTCTAGACTTAATTTAGGACGCTATGCTAAATTTCGTGGGAATCGAAGAATATATAGGGTCTTTGGTGCACCATTTACATTAAATCGGACGAAAATATATATATGAGAGCTATATCTTAATCTGAACCGATTTTCACAAAACTTAGTACACATCATTTTAGGCTAAATCCAGTACACTGTTCCAAATTTCGTGCATATCGAAAGATATTTAGGGACTTTGGTGCACTATTAATCTTAAATCGGACGAAAATATAGCAATAA
>NW_026877805.1:0-22360 GCF_032173495.1 Musca vetustissima | reverse complement strand
CACACACAGCATATGGATGCAATAATGTTTTTTTCTTTTCTCTTGGACGATTGGTTGTTGATGTCACACATGAGGACCACTCTGCTCTACTCGGCGAAGTAGCCCCAACCATGATGATGAATGAATGCATAGTGAATGTATGTGTGAGTGGAAGATTTGAAATGACTTTAAGGGGGGACATCCTTCCCCTGGGAGAACTTAGAAATATATTTTTCGTTCTGTAACTAAACTATTAAATATGCACAACTATTGCAGGATAGCCTTGGTATGTTACTTATATGCCAATCTATTCATCTTGGAAAGATATATATTTTTTATTTTGGCCATTTTCCGTTTTCCTCCATCCTCTTCGGGATTCTTTCAAACAAGGGAACTGTAAAAATTGCTTTCAAAAAATAAAAAAGAAGGAAAAAATATGCAACAAACGACAATGAAATTTGTCAGAGGAATTTGCAACAATGGAATGTCTAATGGGAGAATAATGCCAAAACGAAGGCAACAGCGGAATCAGGAGGGAGCTACACTGAAAATCTTACAAAGACAACAAAAAAGCGTGAGGTTTTTAAAATTTTTCAGGCATCCACAGAAGGCGTGGATTTTTAAAGAATATTTTTTCAGGCATCCATCAACAGAAGGCGTGGATTTTTAAAAAAAATTTTTTTCAGGCATCCATCAACAGAAGGCGTGGATTTTTAAAAAAAAATTTTTTCAGGCATCCATCAACAGAAGGCGTGGATTTTTTAAAGAATTTTTTTCAGGCATCCACAGAAGGCGTGGATTTTTTAAAGAATATTTTTTCAGGCATCCATCAACAGAAGGCGTGGATTTTTTAAAGAATTTTTTTCAGGCATCCACAGAAGGCGTGGATTTTCAAAGAATTTTTTTCAGGCATCCACAGAAGGCGTGGATTTTTTAATGAATACTTTATTCATGCACCCATCAACAGAAGGCGTGGATTTTTTAATGAATACTTTATTCATGCACCCATCAACAGAAGGCGTGGATTTTTTAAAGAATATTTTTTCAGGCATCCATCAACAGAAGGCGTGGATTTTTAAAAGAATTTTTTTCAGGCATCCACAGAAGGCGTAGATTTTTTAAAGAATATTTTTTCAGGCATCCACCAATCGAGGCGTGGATTTTTTAAAGAATATTTTTTCAGGCATCCACCAATCGAGGCGTGGATTTTTTAAAGAATATTTTTTCAGGCATCCACCAATCGAGGCGTGGATTTTTTAAAGAATATTTTTTCAGGCATCCACCAATCGAGGCGTGGATTTTTTAAAGAATATTTTTTCAGTGGATTTTTTAAAGGATATTTTTTCAGGCATCCACCAATCGAGGCGTGCATTTTTTAAAGAATATTTTTTCAGGCATCCACCAATCGAGGCGTGGATTTTTTAAAGAATATTTTTTAAGGCATCCACCAATCGAGGCGTGGATTTTTTAAAGAAAATTTTTCAGGCATCAATCGAGGCGTGGATTTTTTAAAGAATATTTTTTCAAGGCTATCCAATCGAGGCGTGGATTTTTAAAGAATATTTTTTCAAGGCCATCCAAGAGCTCGAGGCGTGGATTTTTTAAAGAATATTTTTTCAAGGCATACCAGAGCTCGAGGCGTGGATTTTTAAAGAATATTTTTTCAAGGCCATCCAATCGAGGCGTGGATTTTTTAAAGAATATTTTTTCAAGGCATCCACCAATCGAGGCGTGGATTTTTAAAGAATATTTTTTCAGGCATCTATCCAATCGAGGCGTGGATTTTTAAAGAATATTTTTTCAAGGACTGTTCGAGGCGTGGATTTTTAAAGAATATTGTTTGAAGGCCTATCCATCGAGGCGTGGATTTTTAAAGGAGTCTGTTTGAAGGCCTATCCATCGAGGCGTGGATTTTTAAAGGAGTCTGTTTGAAGGCCTATCCATCGAGGCGTGGATTTTTAAAGGAGTCTGTTTGAAGGCCTATCCATCGAGGCGTGGATTTTTAAAGGAGTCTTTTTGAAGGCCTATCCATCGAGGCGTGGATTTTTAAAGGAGTCTGTTTGAAGGCCTATCCATCGAGGCGTGGATTTTTAAAGAATATTTTTGAAGGCCTATCCAATCGAGGCGTGGATTTTTTAAAGAATATTTTTTCAGATCCTATCCAATCGAGGCGTGGATTTTTTAAAGAATATTTTTTCAAGGCATCCATCAATCGAGGCGTGGATTTTTTAAATAATATTTTTTCAGGCATCAATCGAGGCGTGGATTTTTTAAAATATATTTTTTCAGGCATCAATCGAGGCGTGGATTTTTTAAAGAATATTTTTTCAGGCATCCAACAATCGAGGCGTGGATTTTTTAAAGAATATTTTTTCAGGCATCCAACAATCGAGGCGTGGATTTTTTAAAGAATATTTTTTCGGCTCTAATAGAGGCTTGGATTTTTATAGAGCATATTTTTCAGGGTCTAAAGCATATTTTTCAGGGTCAAAAGCACATTTTTCAGGGTCGTGGATTTTCAAAGGAATCTCAAGAGGCGTCGATTTTCAAAGGAATCTTAAGAGGCGTCGATTTTCAAAGGCATCTCAAGAGGCGTGGATTTTCAAAGCGATCTCAAGAGGCGTCGATTTTCAATGGGATCTCAAGAGGCGTGGATTTTCAAAGGGATCTCAAGAGGCGTGGATATTCAAAGGGATCTCAAGAGGCATGGATTTTCAAAGGGACCTCAAGAGGCGTGGCTTTTCAAAGGCATCTCAAGAGGAGTGGATTTTCAAAGGGATCTCAAGAGGCGTCGATTTTCAAAGGGACCTCAAGAGGCGTGGCTTTTCAAAGGCATCTCAAGAGGCGTGTGCTTTCTTGTGGATCTCAAGAGGCGTGGATTTTCAAAGGGATCTCAAGAGGTGTGTGCTTTCTTGTGGATCTCAAGAGGCGTGGGTTTTCAAAGGGATCTCAACAGAATATATTTGAAGGGTACTTCAATAGGTGTGGATTTTTTGAAAACATTTTGAATGATTCTGCAATAGACGTGAATTTGTAGACACTATTTTTGAAGGGTGTTTTAATAGGCGTGGATTTTTTAGAGAATAATTTGGAAGGGTACTTTAATAGGCGTGGCTTTTTTAAATATTTCTAGGGAGGGTACTTCTATAGGCATGGATTTTTAAGAGAATATTTTTGAAGGCTTAAATTTTAAAAGAATGGGGGACCAACAGGCAGGCTTGTACTTTGAATATAGAAGAAGACCTCCTTCAGCTCTTCTATAGATGAAGACCTCCTTCAATTCTTCTATAGAAGAAGACCCCTTTGGCTCTGCTACAGAACAAGATATCCTTCAGTTCTTCCTTCAGCTCTTCTATAAAGGAAGACCTCCTTCAGCTCTTGTATAGAAGAAGACCTCCTTCAGCTCTTCTATAGAAGAAGACCTCCATTAGATCTTCTATAGAAGAAGACCTCCATTAGCTCTTCTATAGAAGAAGACCTCCATTAGCTCTTCTCTAAAAGAAGACCTCCATTAGCTCTTCTATAGAAGAAGACCTGCATTAACTTTTCTATAGAAGAAGACCTCCATTAGCTCTTCTATAGAAAACGACCTCCATTAACTCTTCTATAGAAGAAGACCTCCATTAGCTCTTCTATAGAATAATACCCCCTTCAGTTTTTCTATAGGAGAAGATATCCATAGATCTTTTATAGAAGACCACTTTAAGCTCTTTTATAGAAGAATACCTCCTTAAGCTCTTCTATAGAAGAAGACCTCCTTCAGCTATTCTATTGAAGAAGACCTCTTTGGCTCAGCTACAGAATAAGACATTCTTCAGCTCTTCCGCCAGTTATTCTGTAAAAGAAGACTCCTTCAGTTCTTCTATAAAAGAAGACATTCTTCAACTCTTTTATAGAAGAAGACCTACTTCAGCTCTTCTATAGAAGAATACCTCCTTCAGCTCTTCTATTGAAGAAGACTTCATTTAGCTCTTCTATAGAAGAAGACTTCCATTAGCTCTTCTATAGAAGAAGACCTCCATTAGCTCTTCTATAGAAGAAGACCTCCATTAGCTCTTCTATAGAAGAAGACCTCCATTAGCTCTTCTATAGAAGAATATCTCCATTAGCTCTTCTATCGAAGAAGACCTCCATTAACTCTTCTATAGAAGAAGACCTCCATTAGCTCTTCTATAGAAGAAGACCTCCATTAGCTCTTCTATAGAAGAAGACCTCCATTAGCTCTAATATGGAAGAAGACCTCCATTAGCTCTTCTATGGAAGAAGACCTCCTTAAGCTCTTTTATAGAAGAAGACCTCCTTAAGCTCTTCTATAGAAGAAGACTTATTTAGCTCTTCTATAGAAGAAGACCTCCATTAGCTCTTCTATAGAAGAATACCTCCATTAGCTCTTCTATAGAAGAAGACCTCCATTAGCTCTTCTATAGAAGAATATCTCCATTAGCTCTTCTATCGAAGAAGACCTCCATTAGCTCTTCTATAGAAGAAGACCTCCATTAGCTCTAATATGGAAGAAGACCTCCATTAGCTCTTCTATAGAAGAAGACCTCCCTAAGCTCTTTTATAGAAGACCTCTTTAAGCTCTTCTATAGAAGAAGACCTCCATTAGCTCTTCTATAGAATAAGATCTCCATTAGCTCTTCTATAGAAGAAGACCTCTGTTAGCTCTTCTATAGAAGAAGACCTCCATTAGCTCTTCTATTGAAGAAGACTTCATTCAGCTCTTGTCCCTGACAAAAAACAAACATTTTTTTATAAATCCAGGATGCCAATCATCCACAAAGGCTTCCAAAAACCCAACATACCTTCAAATATGCATGTAGCTCACTGAAACGTTTCCCCTCTACGAAAATGTATGTATGAAATGTCTCTCTACACATAAAAAATTGAACACACCAAAACTATTTCAATTTTGTTAAGATGCTAAAAAATGTTTAAATATTCCTGATGACTGAACAAACGAATAATTTTTGTCATGTACCTTATTTACATACAAATGGATGTATGTATGTACGCGTACATACTTACATATTCTGGATATATTTGTATTGGGATAAAAATATTAATGCAAAGTAAAATTGCGGAATGGAATTGAATAAGTCATGGCAGGGTACGGATAATAAGGGAAGGTTAATAAGGCACATTAATTTCAGAATTAGTTAGTACTTCGGAAAAACTGGCCTATGGAAAATTGACAAAAATGGTTAGTATTAACATTTTACAAAATTTTCACATCAGCAGGGATTGGGGATTTTTGCAATAACGTTTTATGGAGGATTTTTAAGAAATATATTTTCATGATCTTGCAGAAGCGTGAATTCTCTAAATGCTTTGTTTGAAGAATACTTTTTCAAATACCAATAGAGGCGTAGATTTACTTACTTAGCTGGCATGTGACAGAACTTTTGTTCCATAAGCCGAGCTTAAAAAAGATTTCCAGGCGCGTCGGTTTTTAGCGCATTTTTTTCCAATTTGAAAGACCAAGTTCGACAATGCTGTTTTCCCCTTCATCTTTTTGTCTAATTCTAGGTCTCCCCCCTGTGCGTGAATCATCAGCTGGTTCGCTTTTATAAACGACAGGTTGCCCTATACGCTGCGTTATTCATATCAGTAGCATTACGACACTCATGGTCCTACCACGGATTTTTTGATTGTGGTCTTTGGTATTCAAGTGTTGCTTTTGCTGCAGTTTGTAGGGAGTGGGCAATTATTTGTCATTGTGCGCCTATATATTTTTATCGGGACAAGGAGTGCTTTCGTCAAGCAGATGGGTAAGTTGAGCGGAGTAGGCTTCAGCTACCTGTTGTGTTTTCGGCTTTTGCGACGTCGAGTTTCCGCGTTGTGTTAGATCGCACCTTTGCTGCTACATTAAAATGAGTACGAACTTCGGCTGCTACAAAGTAGTGGACCGAATCTATATTCGCTCCTCGGATCGTCTATCACAACATGATCGATTTGATTTCTCGTTATTCAATCGGGAGAAATCCAAGTGGCCTTGTGTATATCGATATGCTTGAATCTGCTGCTACTAACTACCATGTTTTTGCTGTCGCGAAGTCAATCAACCTCATGCCGCTATCTGATGTTTCTTCATGGAGGCTCACTTTTCCAACGGTGGGGCCAAAAATATTTTCCCTTCCGATTTTTGTATTAAAATCCCCTAGCAGAATTTTTTATGTCATAACCAGGGCAGCGGTAATATGCTGCTTCTAGGCCCCCGTATCTTTGGTCTGTTCATCTTTGTCTTCGGTCGGATCATGGGCGCAAATGATACTGATGTAGAAGAACTTCGCTTTTATAGGGATTATAGTAATTATACCCTACACAACTATGTTGTCAGGGTATTATAGCTTTGTACAGCCCCAAAAATTTGTAACGCCGCGAAATATTGGTCCTAGAACCACATTTAAGTATACCGATCATATCTCGACTAGCTGAGTCGATCTAGACATGTATGTCCGTCCGTCTGTCCATTTTTAAATAAGATTTTTTTTTTATTGACCCATTAAATCTACACATGCCATTTTTGTTGATTCCCTCTACCTCCACCTGCAAATGGTCCTTCTACTTCAGTGTACTTTGCCCTCGAATTAAATATTCTTTGAATATATATATTTTTTCATTTCTCTGCCCCAGCAAATTCAAATACTAATTCAAAACAATTCACAAATTAGTAATATTATTTCCATTTTACTGGGTTTCTTATGGTGCCCTTGTCGTCGTCATCATCCATGGCCCTTGATGAACAATTCGTTAATTAGGTCTAATTTTTTTATTAATAATTTAAATTAGCTTTCATAACTTCTGTGTGTGTGTAGGTTTTTTCTTCCAACTGCGCAATTTTTTCAAAGTTAATGACTCTGTGTAGGTGTAGGTTCGCGTGTGTGTGTTGTACTTGTAGTAGCAGCATATTTACCAATGACGACGATTAGATGACGATAAAGACGGCTTCCATACTAAAACACAATGTTCACCAAAGGTGCGGAGGGGTGGAGGCCAGGTCACATTAAATTACAGCAAGAACAACAACATCGAATCATAAAATATTGTAACTTGTGTTAACTGTAGCATGAAATAAACTTAATTTACGAATGGCAAAAATGTTACGCTTATGGTTCGTTGCAATTTCGCTCGAATGACACACACCGACACATACACACACTTGGTACGCGCAATACAACACCGCCAACACGGTTTATCATCATAAGCCACGTTTTGATATTAGCCGTGAACGGTGGTAACACGATAGATCTTCTGAATATCTAACTACCTATCCGATGTATGTATGTCTGTCTGTTTGTTCGTATGCAGGTTGTGCAATTTGTGCGATGATGAGAGATGAGTGGATCCAACAAGTGTCTATGTAAGAGTATGTGTGTGCGTGTGCCGTGTGTTTGTGTGTCGAATACGTATTTATATTTTTGTTACAGTTACCATTTCAAGTGTCATTATCCGTTACATGTGTAAGTATTCCAAAGCCAATTAAAAAACTTTGATTGCTCCGTTCTCTCACTCGAATTGTTGGCCATGTACGAACACGATGAATGTTAGATGGATGATGGAACGAAGGAAGATGGAGGGTTGGTATGAGGGGGCAATAGAAATTCTACAAAATGATTATCACAATATGAGTGTATATAAATTGCGTTTGGATGCAGGTATCGAGAGCGTGACCATAACAGTGGCTTCTACGATACAGGGGCTATGTATAGGCATCACCAGAGGAACGGATTTTTAAGGATATTTTCATAAGAAACGATAGAGGCTTAGATGTTTTAAACAATATTTTCTGAGGCATCAATCGAAGCGTGGATTTTTAAATAATATTTTCTAAAGAACTGATCGAGGCTTAGATTTCTTTGGAGAATATTTTCTTAAGAACTGATCGAGGCTTAGATTTCTTTGGAGAATATTTACTGAGACATCAATCGAGACGTGGATTTTTAAAGAAAATTTTTTTAAGGACCGATCGAGGTTTAGATTTCTTTGGAGAATATCTTCTAAGGCATCAATCGAGGCGTGCATTTTAAATGAATATTTTCTTAAGGACCGATCGAGGCTTAGATTTTTATACCCTACACAACTATGTTGTCAGGGTATTATAGCTTTGTGCAGCCCCAAAAGTTTGTAACGCCGCGAAATATTGGTCCTAGACCCACCTTTAAGTAAACCGATCGTCATATCTCGACTAGCTGAGTCGATTTAGACATCTGTGTCCGTCCGTCTGTCCATTATAATTTGTAAACACGATGCAGGCCACAGTTATGGACCAATTTTCACGAAATTTTGCATGTAGGATGGGTCCTGGCCAATGAAGACCCCTATTGTTTTTGGGAAAGATCGGTTAATATTTAGGGGATGAAATGGACCAAATACTAAATTTTTGTCGGTTTTTCTGGTCGCTCCAGAGGCCGCAATAATGGCCCGAACATCGTGAAATTTTGCATGGAGAAGGGGATCGGGCCAAAGAATAAGCATGCCTGTTTTGATAAAGATCGGTCAATATTTAGCGGGTCAAATGGACCCTGACAAAAATGACAAAATTTGTATTCTATAGCGTAGGGGAGAGGGGGGCACCTTTGAACACTTTTTGCTTTCAAGCCTTATAAAATTTTTTATTTTATAATATTTGGTTTCTTATAAATTTTAAGTAATAGGTACATGTGTAACCTTTAAAATGAATATACATATGAAATACTTTAAGTTTAATAAATATATTTTATTACTGTTTTAATGGACGAACTCAAAGTGTTCAAAACTGCCCCCCTGGGGGGTAGTTTTGAACAGGAGTTGGCATTTTTGAACAGGAGTTGGCATTTTACAGTGTTTATGTTGAAATATGTATGTATTTTATTCATACATATCAGAAATGCATTAATTCATTAAAAAATATATAGAAAATAGTAGTGTTTGGCGGGTTATTTGGGATACCATTTGTATTTTGTTTTTGCAAAATAGTCAGGCTTAATCCCAGTTTGTTGTTTTTATAAAAAACAACTATTTATTAGTGGGGAATGTATGGCCTTGTCCGCCGAGGGGTAAGGCAGGGAAGACTATAGTTTCGGATCTTGCCACTGATCCTCATCAGTTCCCTTAGTTTTTTGTTGGGATATTCTCCCCAGAAGCTATTAATAGCTTCTTTACAAAAAACCTTTCAAACCCAAATGTCTCTTGTGACAATTCGAAGTTCTTACGTTACCAGCGATACGACCCCAATGAGAAGTTCGTTTCGTTGGCGCTTGACTTCGTGGTCAACAAGGCATTTACAGACAAATACAATACATTTCCCACTGCTATGTGTCGTCACTTTGTGACGAATGCACATAACGTTGTTGTTGGCATTGCTAGTTAAAGCAATAAAGCAAAACCCTGCCTCGAGTTTAATGGGCATGTTCAAAGGTGCCCCACCCATGGCATTTTACGGAAATTTAAAATAACTTTTTTTGTAATAAATATATATGAAAGAAATTACATTAGTTATGTTTGAAATGATTGTTGGAATGCAAAAAAATTGTTTGACGAAAGAAAACTATCACAGAATTCTTCCTGCGCCCTTACAACCAAATGAATAAAAGTTTACAATGACACTGAGAAAACATGGTCACCCATGCACAATTTTTCGACAAGTGAAAAAGCAAGCCAAAGTGATTTACGCGTATAGAGAACAAGATTGCCATATACAAAAATGTGGTTGCGGGTCGGAAAAATATAAAACCAAGATTTTATGAGCGCTGTTCAAAGGTGCCCCCCTCTCCCCTATATATTTACTCCTGAAGGACATAGACCCGAGAAGTTGATATTTTATCATAGAGGAGTGGTTGACCTTTAAATTAATACCAATTATGTTGTGGTATGTTCCCGGATGTGGGAGTTACACCTAAATATTTACAGGTATCTCCGTATTCGTATATTATTTAGTAACCCATTATCACTCTAGACAGCGGAACTATAGCGCTGATCGCTTTGAAATGTTCCATGAGGTTCCAGTTATGGTCAAGGACAACGCCTATAATTTTCGGTGAAAATCGAATTTTGGAGTGAAGTGGACCGAAAACTTGTTTTTTGTGTTATTTTCGAGTCGATCTATAGACCAAAAATGAAAGCCGAACATCACAATACAACCCACGGTGAAAGAAAATCTGGACAATAGCTGTACTGAATACTCGTAATATTCGGATAATATGTCAGTGTGAGGAAGAGTTGCTGTTTATCTCTAATCGGGCAAGAGGGTGCAAATATCACTAAATATTGCCCAGGCTCGGAATAAAAATCCGCAGAAAATTTGAGTTCCGTGGTAGTTGTGTAGGGTATCGTATGGTCGGCCCCGTCCGACTATACTGCTCCGCTCACTGGTTTTATTTTATTTTTATTCGATTCCTTTGCAATTTTATGCCAATTTACAATTCATGTTTTTAAAAAATATTTTCTTAAGGACCGATCGAGGCTTAGATTTTTTAAAGAATTTTTTTTCAGGCATCAACCAATCGAGGCTTGGATTTTTAAAGAATATTGTTTTAGCCATCCACCAATCGAGGCGTGGATTTTTAAAGAATAATTTTTCAGGCCTAAATCGAGGTGTCGATTTTTTAAAGAATCTTTTTTAAGGCATCAACAAATCGAGGCTTAGATTTTTAAAGAATATTGTTTTAGCCATCCACCAATCGAGGCGTCGATTTTTTTAAAGAATATTTTTTAGCCATTCACCAAACTATAGTTGGAATTTTTTTAAGATGTCTTTTCTGGGACCGACTTCCTAAAGAACATTTTTTCAGCCATACACCAATCGAACCTTGGATTTTTAAAGAATATTTTTTCAGGGCCGAATCGATGCTTGAATTTATTAAATAACATTTTTCCGGTATACACCAATCGAGGCATGGTTTTGTTAAAGAATATTTTTTCAGGGGCTACTTTTTGAACATTTGCTAAAACGGGTTTCTTATGAAAAAACTGAAGAATGTCTTCTGGATAGAATAGCTAGAAGATATGTGAAACCAGTGAGCGGAGTAGTATAGTCGGACGGGGCCGACCATACGATACCCTAAACAATTACCACGGAACTCAAATTTTCTGCGGATGTTTATTCCGAGCCTGGGCAATATTTCATGATATTTGCACCCTCTTGTCCGATTAGAGATAAACAGCTCCTCTGCCTCACACTGACATATTTTCGAATATTACGAGTATTCAGTACAGCTATTGTCCAGATTCCCTTCACCGTGGGTTGTGTTGTGATGTTCGGCTTTCATTTGTGGTCTATAGATCAACTCGAAAATAACACAAAAAATTAAGTTTTCGGTCCACTTCATTCCAAAATTATTATCTGATCATCACCGAAAATTATAGGCGTTGTCCTTGACCATAACTGGAACCTCATGGAACATTTCAAAGCGATCAGCGCGGTAGTTCCGCTCTCTAGAGTGATAATGGGTTAATAAATAATATACGAATACAAAGATACCTGTAAAAATTTAGGTGTAACTCCCACATCCGAGTACATACAACAATATAATTGGTATAAATTGAAAGGTCAACCACTCCTCTTGGATATAATATAAACTTCTCGGGTCTATGTCCTTCAGGGGTAAATATATACGCTATAGAATACAAATTTTGTCATTTTTCACACAAAAGCGATCTCTATCAAAACAGGCATGCTTATTCTTTGGCCCGCTCCCCTTCTCCATGCAAAATGTCACGA
The DNA here is from genome assembly GCF_032173495.1 of Musca vetustissima. Lineage (NCBI taxonomy): Eukaryota > Metazoa > Arthropoda > Insecta > Diptera > Muscidae > Musca > Musca vetustissima. Next base: position 10,680 of record NW_026877805.1, on the reverse strand, counting down.
TGTTCGGGCCATTAATGCGGCCTCTGGAGCGACCAGAAAACCCGACAAAAATTTAGTATTTGGTTCATTTCATCCCCTTAATATTAACCGATCTTTCCCAAAAACAATAGGGGTCTTCATTGGCCAGAACCCACCCTACATGCAAAATTTCGTGAAGATTGGTCCATAACTGTGGCCAGTATCGTGTTTACAAATTATAATGGACAGACGGACGGACGGACACACATGTCTAGATCGACTCAGCTAGTCGAGATATGACGATCGGTATACTTAAAGGTGGGTCCACGACCAATATTTCGCGGCGTTACAAACTTTTGGGACTGCACAAAGCTATAATACCCTGACAACATAGTTGTGTAGGGTATAAAAACCTCTCCTATAGAAGAAAGAAGCCTTCTTATTAAGAGGAGATGGCAAGGTCATTTTCTACAGTAGTCCTGAAGAAGGAGGTGGTCTTCTGCATCAAATCTAATGGAATACCTATTCAATAAAGTACCTGAATGCGGTCCTCTTCCTTAGATGAGCTCAAGTAGGCTTTCTTTTATAGAAGAACTGAAGGAGGTTTTCCTCTATAGAAGAGCATTAGGAGGTCATTCACTAAAGAAGAGCTCTGGGGATCTTCTCCTATATAAGAGCTGAAGAAAATATTATTTTAGAGCTGAATGAGGTCCTCTTCCATAAAAGAACTGGATGAGATCATCTTCTATAGCAGAGCTGAAGGGGGTCTTCTTCTATAGAAGAACTGAAGAAGGTATTCTCCTACAGAAGAGCCGAACTATGTCTTCTTCTGTAGAAGAGCTTAAGGATTTCTTGTTCTTTAGAAGAATTGAAGGGGGGTTTAGGAGATCTCTTATAGAATAACTGAAGAGGAACTGAAAAAGAAGGTCAACTTTTTAGAATGGTTGAAGGAGATAGTCTTCTTTAGGAGAGCTAAGAAAGATTGTCTTCCTCTATAGAAGAACTGAGGGGGCAGGGTGCGGGACTTCATCTATAGAAGGGCTGAAGAGGAAGGTGTTCTACTAAAGAAGATTTGATGGAGGTCTACTTTTATAGAAAGGCTGAATTAGGTCTTTTTCTACAGAAGAGCTGAAGGAGGTATTTCTCTTTCTCTTCTATGCAAGAACTGAAGGGAGTTTCCTTCCTTAGCAAGCTATAGAGGTATTATTCTATAGAAGAGCGATAGAAAAGTTGAAAGAGATGCCCTTTTATGGACGTAGATATCCGCCTGATCTTATTCCACAGGAGAGCTAAAAAAGGGAATCTTCTTCCCATGAAGCGGTCAAAGATGTCGATTCTCTAGAAAAACTAAAGAAGGTCTTCATTTATAGAGGAAAATCTACATAATATACACAACTCTTGGTTTCCAGCAAAAAAAAAAATCGTAACATTCGTAAAATCGATTAGACCCTGAACATTTTTTCTTTTAGAAATCCACGCCTCGATCAGACCCTGAACATTTTTTCTTTTAGAAATCCACGCCTCGATCAGACCCTGAACATTTTTTCTTTTAGAAATCCACGCCTCGATCAGACCCTGAACATTTTTTCTTTTAGAAATCCACGCCTCGATCAGACCCTGAACATTTTTTCTTGTAGAAATCCACGCCTCGATCAGACCCTGAACATTTTTTCTTTTAGAAATCCACGCCTCGATTAGACAATGAAAATTTTTTTTCCAGAAATCCACGCCTCGATAAGACCCTGAACATTTTTTCTTTTAGAAATCCACGCCACGATTAGACCCTGAACATTTTTTCTTTCAGAAATCCACGCCTCGATAAGACCCTGAAATTTTTTTTCTTTCAGAAATCCACGCCTAAATTAGACACTAAACCTTGAAAAAAATAGTCTTTAATAAATCCACGCCTCGATTAGACCTTGAAAAAAATAGTCTTTAATAAGTCCACGCCTCGATAAGACCTTGAAAAAAATAGTCTTTAATAAATCCACGCCTTTGGATGGTCCTTAAAAAAATAGTCTTTAATAAATCCACGCCTCGATTAGACCCTGAAAAAATTCTTTAATAAATCCACGCCTCGATTAGACCCTGAAAAAAAATTCTTTAATAAATCCACGCCTCTGTAAGACCCATAAAAAACATTCTTTAAACAATCCACGCCTCTGTATGACCCTTCAAAAATATTCTTTAAACAATCCACGCCTCTGTATGACCCTTCAAAAATATTCTTTAAACAATCCACGCCTCTGTATGACCCTTCAAAAATATTCTTTAAAAAATCCACGCCTCTGTAAGACCCATAAAAATATTGTTTAAACAATCCACGCCTCTGTAAAACCTTTCAAAAATATTGGTACGTGAAGAATTATTTATTTTTTGTTTTTTTTTTTCTTTATTTAACCCACTGTTCGCCACCAAAATGTTGTTACGCTCTAATGAAATTCGCTAAACTTCAACTTAATAAATTGGTATCATATCAAGGATTACATATTCCGCACAACTTGCATGCATATTTATGAGCACCTAAATAAATGTATGTTCGTGTGTGTGTGTGTGTGTACATGTGCATATGTTTGCTTGATGTTCGTACTTCGTCTAAGCGTGCATGCATGCCTGCCCGCCAGCCTGATATGCATATGCATATGGTGTTTGAAGATACTTACAGATGTATAAGTCACTCATGCATACCTAAGAACTTTGAGGAACATGATGCATTTCCAAGTGGTGGGTGAGTGGGTGTAAATGTGATTACCAAACGTCGTCACTAGTACGAGTGGCGCGTGTACATCAGAGTCGTCATCGGCATTCTCGATGCAGTGATGATGACTGAAACTATTACTGTTACTCGGAGATGATGAATGTTAGCTATGCCCACCCACCACTCTTGAGAATGCTCTGGGAAACGGATGAAGATATCTATGCCAAAGGCTTGGATCCTTGCTTCATTCGAGAAGGAGGAGGTTTGAGCAGGAGGTTTGAGTAGTTCTCGGTTGCCGTTTGTGGTACAACATAAATTAATCATTTTTGGTGTTTGCTGCGAGAGAATTTCATATGCAAATGTAACCTTAACATCACAACAGCGGGTCCTAATGCGAGATGCCACTAAATGCTAATGTAATGCAATTATTATGCTTCAGAGGATATAATAAAAATCCTGGCGGCATACACACATCCATATGTGTATTGGTAAAATGCATGCAGAGGAAGCTGGAAACATGAATTCAACGGGAATAGTGGAGTAGTAGTTATGTTAGTAGTAGAGGTGGTGTGTACACACATGTACCCTTTGAAAGGACATGACTCAAAGAGTACCATTTCAAATGATTGACTGGAGGATAGTGAAATGCCAGCAATGGGTTTCCTAGTTTCATATTTCTTTTTTCGTGCATTTTTATTTATTTATTTTTTATTTTTTTTTTTTTTTTTTTTTGCCCCCAGTAGATCACTCGTTCAATAAATAAATCAAATGGATTGATTGGTATAAAAAATCAACACACACATGTATATGGCATCCACAAAGCACCAACATTTGTATATTTGTATAAAAACAGAATATTGAATTAGCTTAGTGACAGCATCACCGCCACTAATGGCTATCGACCACCACTGGGATTTGAGATCAAATAACATCATGGAAACAAAAATTGGAATTAGTATCAAATACCAAAAAAGGGGGGGAAACTGGATTGCATTCAAATGTGTTTCTAATATGTACAAAAATATTGAGTTCGTTAATAAAAAAAATATATAGCCACTTATTTATTTTTAATGAAAGGATGGAGCGTATACGTTATGATAACACTCATTCGCAAGGGCATACGAAAAGGGTTGTCATATGGTACTATGGAGCGTATACGTTATGTCAGCACTTATTCGTTAGGTACTACCAAAGGGTTTCATATTCAGTGTGGTAAAAATATTTTAACGTATAATTTTGATTGATTTGTCGCTTCTCTTTTGAACCCCGGTTTTTAAAACATTGTTTGCCTTTATCCTGATGGGCTGCATTAATGTAAAATCAATGTGTGAAGAAATAAGGTTTGCAGACCTGAATACATCTTTATAGATAAATTGTATTTTTCAAACGAACCCAAAATAAATGAGAAAAAAATTATGTTTAACAAGTGAAAAAGCGTTAAGTTCGGCAGGGCCGAACTTTGGATACCCTCCACCATAGATATACTGACAGGTGCTAGAAATTAAAATATAATGAACATATCAAAAAGTGGACCTATACCGACATTTCTTAAAACGGATTATGTAAACCATAATATAATCCATAATACAAATTTCAGAAATTTTTAATGGATAATTATACCCTCAGCCTTATGGCTATGTATACATTTTAACATGGTGAAAATGTGCTTCATCGAAATATTGGTTTTAGACCCCATGTTTCTTTGGACCAAATCCGTTTCAGAAAATATAGATTTCATCCAAACTTTCTTCCCATCCCATCTTATTATTTCTTCCAATCTTAGTTCAAATTCGAAGATGGGGAATATCGGTCCACTCCTTCTGGAACCTCCACACAGGGGCTAGGTCTAAATGCGGCTATAGTTCATTATCGAACCTTAAGTTCTAATTTTTTATCTCTCTATCCTCCGCCGGTGAAATGATTACAAAAGAGTTTTAGAACCAAACTCAAAGCGCGTAATAAATCAGATAAATATTTTAATATAAACCAGTGAGCGGAGCAGTATAGTCGGACGGGGCCGACCATATGATACCCTACACAACTTCCACGAAAAATTAACTTTCTGTGGATCTATATTCTGAGCTTGGGCAATATTTCGCGATATTTGAACCATCTGGACCAACTAGAGGCCGACAATTATAACTAATATTCAGTACAGCCCTTCTAATTACTTGTCGAGATTCCCTTCCCTTGTGTTGTGATCTTCTTATTCCCATTAGAGCCTATAGATGGACTCGAAAAAACATCTGATCGTCACCGAAAATTATAGGCGTTATCCTTGACCATAACTGGAACTTCATGGAACATTTTAAAGCGATTAGCGCTATATTTCCGCCCTCTAGTGTGGTAAAGGGTTACTAAATAATATCTGAATACATAAGCACCTGCAAATATTTAAGTGTAACTTCCACATCTGATGACATACGACCATATAATTGGTATCAATTTAAAGGTCAACCACTGCCCTTGGATATACCAACAACTTTTCGGGTCTATATCCTTCAGGGGTAAATTTATACGTTATATAATACAAATTTGGTAATTTTTCACACAAAAGATAGGGTCCATTTGACCCGCTAAATATTGACCGATCATTATCAAAACAGGCATGCATATTCTTTGGCCCGATCTCCTTCTCCATGTTTGGGCCATAATTGCGGCCTCTGGAGCGACCAGAAAACCCGACAAAAATAAAGTTTTTGGTCCATTTCATCCCCTTAATATTAACCGATCTTTTGCAAAAACAATAGGGGTCTTCATTGGCCAGAACCCATACTACATGCAAAATTTCGTGAAGTTTGGTCCATAACTGTGGCCTGTATCTTATATTGTGTTTACAAATTTAATGGACAGACGGACGGACACACATGTCTAGATCGACTCAGCTAGTCGTATTAATTACTTTGTATCACTTTTCGTGCCGTTCTTTGGACCAATATTTCGACCATTACAAACTTTCAAGGCTGCACAAAGCTTTAGTCATTTTCAATCACTTTGCTCTTTATATGGAATATCTCTTCCAAAAAGAGGGTGAATTTTAACTTTTGTAGGGAGTTTGTTACCTTATACGATTACAAAATACCAAATTGCAGCAAATGCATTTAAAAACGCGCTCAAGAACCAACACAACCAAAATTGGGGGTAGATTATATGAAGCTTGCCTAAACGTGCTATATCCCATCATCGAACTTGATTTGCCTGCAGAAAAAGACAACTTTATGCAAAATATATATCAAATTTATCTCAATTCAGAAGATAGCGTGATTACAACAAATCCAACGCCCATCTGTAACTACTAATAAAACTTCAATGGAAGAGACCTATATTGACACTGTAACCTAACTGGAGACCAAATGTCCCTCTATAATCTCTGGTAACATTTTCATAAAAGAAACATGTCGGCACTCTGGAGATTTACACTAACTTTTCAATAGGGGAGTATAAGGTATATGTTTATGGGGTATTCTCTTGAAATTACATATAATAATGAAATGATTTTACCTAGCGATGTATCTTACTGCCTCACCTAAACACAATTGAGGGTATCGTTCGCACTCCTCACTCACAGCGCAGTTTATTTTCTTTTCTTTTTGTATTATCGGTCCGACTGTCTCTCAATAGCTGTAGACTGACGGGCCCCATCAGCACCGTGCACCTGCCTTAAGACTTGTCCTTGGCTGCGGCGAATTGCCATCCTGTACCAGGGGATCCATTGTAACTTATTTTCCCACTTTCCCCTTATCTTAATCTCTTCATTGCAGTGTCATTCTGGGTAGCAGCTGCCCTGCCGCTATTAATGTCATAAGGGTAGCATTTTTACAATTCTTGTTTGCATCATCTAATCATATTGTCGCCGTCTGTACCGTTAATTACTGAGCATCGAATACATCCATTAAGTAATTCGAATCTACACTAATTCAAAAATGTCCCTATGAAATTTCAATTGAAAATCTCAACAACTCTTAAAGATTTATTGTGCTAGCATCAAGTAACGGCAAGAGGGCTTCTCAAGCTTTATACGCGTTTTTTCCAGTCGATTTTTAAAACAAGACTAGCTATATATAATAGAATACACCTCATCCATATTGACAATTCATATTTTGACGTGGTCACCATATACAGGTTCTAACTGATTATTGGTATTTAGAATATACATCCCAGAAACCCATATTTTAATATCTCTTCGCATGAAAACAACTTCAAACCAGTAAGGACTGTGGTAAAGTCGGACGGGGCCGACTATATGATACCCTTCACCACTTTGGGTAAATTCAATAGATGAATCTTAACAGACGTCGCATTTTTGATTTTCACGAAACTTAACACACATCATTCTAGACTTTATTCAGTACGCTGTACCAAATTTCGTAGAAATCGAAAGGTATACAGAGACTTTGGTACACCATTTTCCTTAAATCGGACGAAAATATATATGGGAGTTATATCTAAATCTGAACCGGATTTCACGAAACTTAGCACACACCATTCTAGGCTTAATTAAGTACGCTGTGCCAAATTTCGTGCAAATCGAAAGATATTTAGGGACATTGGTGCACCATTTACCTTAAATCGGACGAAAATTTATATGGGAGCTATATATAAATCTGAACCGATTTTTATGAAGCTTAGCACACACCATTCTAGGCTTAATTAAGTACGCTGTGCCAAATTTCGTGCAAATCGAAAGATATATAGGGACTTTGGTGCACCATTTACCTTAAATCGGACGAAACTATATATGGGAGCTATATCTAAATCTGAACCGATTTTCTCAAAACTTGGCAGACATCACTCTAGGCCCAATTCAGTACGTTATGCCAAATTCCGTGCAAATCGAAAGATATATAGGGATTTTGGGGCACCATTTACATGAAATCGGACGAAACCATATATGGGAGCTATATCTAAATCTGGACCGATTTTCTCGAAACTTGGCAGACATCACTCTAGGGTTAATTCAAATCGAAAGATATATAGGGACTTTGAGGCACCATTTACATGAAATCGGACGAAACTATATATGGGAGCTATATCTAAATCTGGACCGATTTTCTCGAAACTTGGCAGACATCACTCTAGACCTAAATGATTCATGAGGACCAGCTGTAAATATATATAAAACATAAATATATTTTCTAAAGATATAAAAACTACATCTATGTAGATTCACCTTCAATACGGAATCGTTCTTCTAAAAATCAAAGTTTGTGGCATGTCTGAAATAATTAGAACATCTATCGATGTAACACCTTCCAGACCAACCTTCGATACTTAATTTATTGATATAAGACTCAACATAAGATATTCTAGAAATAGAAAATCCCTCAGATTTTCTTTCGAAGAAATACCCTTCAATAACCTTCTACAGGTATTGCCCTATATTTGAACCCTATATAAAGTAGTAGACGCGTGAAGTAACATTTCATAGAAAGACGTATTTTCTAGAGCTGTTAAGTTATACAAAATACTCAATGGAATTGATTCATGGCTGGATCATAATAATGATCCAGCCATGAATAATGGGCTTCAAAAGGTCGATGCTGTATAATATATTTCCAGTGTGGTTGGAAACATCATTGGAAATATCAGTACTGTTATTTTAGAAAATTTTGAAACTTTAGCATTTAAAAGTGCCTACACTTTAGTACTTGTGATGTTCAGCGGCTTGTTTGCATAGTTTCACTTATTTGTATTTGAAGTCTTGACCGTTTTTCACTACATTGGAAATTTTAACCAAAATTCATATTATCATTCGCTGTAGTATAGATTCATGTGGGATTCGAAACTATATTTCATATAACCGTTAGTAATTTTTATTAAAAATATTTGAAAAATATTTCGATAAAACATTTTATTTGCCATAGTCAAAAAGTAATACTAAAATTCGGATATCTTTCTCTAACCTTTTCTATTTAGTACTTTTTACTAAAAATTAAAAAAAAAAATATTTTAATTTGTATAAACAAAATATACAAAATTTCAGGACTCTACCTCTACTTGTTCTGTCGTACACAATATTTAGTACTTTAAGTACAAATGTGAAACAAAGTTGCCAAAAGCATTTTTTTATATCCAGCTGTACCGCCGTATACAATGTGTGTAATTTTGTTGCTATTTGGTACGAATTTTCAATAAACCAAGCCTGTTATTTGTACTAATAGTTGGACATTTTTGTACTCTAAATTTACATTTATATTTTTACCATTCACTATGATACAATATTTAGTACTATTTTGTGCATATCGCTCTATTTGTAATAGTTAAACTAGATCTCAATCTATGACTATTAACATGAAATATATATGGGAGCTATATAGACCGATTTTCTCGAAACTTGACAGACATCACTCTAGGCTCAATTCACTACGTTATGCCAAATTTCGTGCAAATTGAAGGATATATAGGGACTTTGGTGCACCATTTATATGAAATCGGACGAAACTATATATGATTTTCACGAAACTTAGCAAATTGCCAAATATCGTGCAAATCGAAAGATATATAAGTACTTTGTGGCACCATTTCAGTACGATATGCCAAATTTCGTGCAAATCGAAAGATATATAGGGACTTTGGGGCACCATTTACATGAAATCGGACGAAACTATATATGGGAGCTATATCTAAATCTAAACCGATTTTCTCAAAACTTGGCAGACATCACTCTAGGCTCAATTCAGTACGTTATGCCAAATTTCGTGCAAATCGAAAGATATATAGGGACTTTGGGGCACCATTTACATAAAATCGGGCGAGCACCAGACAGACAGAGAGACATCACTCTAGGCTCAAGTCAGTACGTTATGCCAAATTTCGTGCAAATCGAAAGATATATAGGGACTTTGGGGCACCATTTACATGAAATCGGACGAAACTATATATGGGAGATATATCTAAATCAGGACCGATTTTCACGAAACTTGGCAGACATCACTCTAGGCTTAATTCAGTACGATATGCCAAATTTCGTGCAAATCGAAAGATATATAGGGACTTTGGGGCACCATTTACATGAAATCGGAGGAAACTATATATGGGAGGTATATCTAAATCTGAACCGATTTTCTCAGAACTCGGCAGATATCACTCTAGGATCAATTCAGTACGTTATGCCAAATTTCGTGCAAATCGAAAGATATATAGGTACTTTGGGGCACCACTTACATGAAATCGGACGAAACTATATATGGGAGCTACATCTAAATCTGAATCGATTTTCTCAAAACTTGGCAGACATCACTCTAGGCTCAATTCAGTACGTTATGCCAAATTTCGTGCAAATCGAAAGATATATAGGGACTTTGGGGCACCATTTACATGAAATCGAAGGAAACTATATATGGGAGGTATATCTAAATCTGAACCGATTTTCACGAAACTTGGCAGACATCATTCTAGACCGAAATGATTAGGCAGTACCAAATTTCGTGCAAATCGAAAGATATATGTGGACTTTGGTGCACCATTTACATGAAATCGGACGAAACTATATATGGGAGCTATATCTAAATCTGGACCGATTTTCATGAAACTTGGCAGACATCATTCTAGACCTAAATGATTAGGCTGTACCAAATTTACAAATTTACATTAAATCGGTTAAATATATATATGGGAGCTATATCTAAATCTGAACCGATTTTTCCCAATTTCAATAGGGTTCGTCCTTAGGCCGAATAAGTGACCTATGCCAAATTTCATCCAATTCGGATCATAAATGCGACCTGTACTTTGTTTACAATTTAACATGGACAGACAGACGGACAGACGGACGGACGAACGGACATGCATAAATCGACTCAGAAAGTGATTCTATGCATATTCTCAAAAGGAACCATGTGTCTATCTCGTTTCCTTTTGCCTGTTACAAACCTATGCACAAAGACATAATACCCTGTACCACAGTGTAGTGAAGGGTATAAAAATATGCATAGCATTATATTTGTAATAGTTAAAGCTATATGTGAAATTTCAGAACTTTTTTAATATATTCTAGAACTCATTTAAAAAACAAAAAAATGTTT
>NW_026877804.1:0-22519 GCF_032173495.1 Musca vetustissima | reverse complement strand
CAACAATTTTTAAAAACTGTTACAACAAAAATAATTCATATATGCCCTTGTTTACGCTTACTGTAGTCTTAAAGCGAATTTACATATAACATTTAATCAGGATTAAAGGCTGAATCAGGGTTTATTTACTTAATCAGGCTAAATTTACCATGATTTACCACACAAATTTAAATCATCGTGCAGCAGGATTTATTTGAAATCATGATCGAAATCATGATACTACTGAGATGCATCGCGGGGTTTGTACGAAAAAATACAACTCTCTCACAATGTACCAAAATTTGCAACTGTTTTCACATGCCGTTTGTTTTTAAATTTAACGGCTGACAAATACAAAAATGACAGATCAAAGGAAAATAAAAATAAATTATAGAATTTTTGTGTTTTTATGTGTTTTTTTACTTTCCAAACGATCACAGTATTGCAAAAACATTTCCATTGTGGTAATTCTTCTATTCTTTTTCAAATTGCAAACAAATACTTTTGCCGCAAATTAATAATTTTGTATGTATACTAACAAACATCAGCTGATCGGCATTTAGATCATGATTAAGGGTATGTGTAAACAATTAGGGTGTATTTCTGGATTTCGTTAATCGAGTCGATTTAAAATCGTATATGTAAATGTACTTTTATGTGACCCTATTCTATTTTATATGAATTTCCAATAGGTTTTGTTTCGTATAATGTCAGAATTATCAGTCTTTAAAGTTTTAGTAAAATTTATGGAACAAAGCCTGGCACAATAAATAGGTAGTCCATTTAGCGCAGCTGATGTCTCGATTAACTGTCAAAGTGTGTAATTTCTACTTGAATTCGATGTGCAATGTTGCCAACCTTGTGAAATATTTAAAAAAAAATTGACAGTTAACCAAGACATCAGCTGCCCTAAGTGGGCTACCTATTTATTGTGCCATGATCATAACCAATTCTACTTTAAGGCCTATTAATATGGTCACCAACGAAATCGAGTAGGAACAGATGCACTTGAGAATTCCGACATAGTGGTACACATTTTCCACATTTAATAATTGTATCAGCTGTTTTAGTACAATTTGGCCAGAGGAATACATTCACAATGATTGAAACCTCAGCATCGTATGTCCCGTGCACAATAAAGGAGACAAAACGATATATGCCAACTATAAAGGATGTAGTCTCCTTCCCATCGCATATAAAGTGCTGTCCAGGGCGCTGTGTGAACGACTGAAGCCAATGGTCGAGGATATTGTTGGACCATAACAATGCGGGTTCAGACCTGACAAATCCACCATAGACCAGATTTTCACTCTGCGCCAAATTCTGGAAAAGAGCCACGAAAAACCCATCCGCACATTCCACCTATTCGTCGAATATAAAGCTGCATTCAAAAACACTATTTCCGCCAAATCCTGAAAAAAAAACCACCACTTTTCACATTCCACATTTCCTCGACTAAAAAGCAGCAATCGACAGCCCTATCTGCTGAAAGGTGTTTTAGGCCATGTCTGCGTTCGGCATTCCTTCAAAATTATTACGGCCATGCAGGATAACTTTTATTGGCACATGATCAACATTTAAAATCGGAAAGGACCTTTCGGTGACCTTCGAACGAGAGTTCAAACAAGGTGACAGTCTCTCGTGTGACCTTTTTAAGATCCTGCTGAAAAAGGTCATGCGAGATGGAAAGCTAAACAGAAATAGCACTCTATACACCAAAAATCACACATTACTTGCCAAAACCGATGACATCGACATAATTGTACGAACATTTCGTGCCACCTTTGAACAAATTGAGAGAGAATCTGCCAAAGTGGGTCTGGCAATAAATGACGAGAAGACCATGCTGATAGTATAAATGCGCAAGACGTCCAGTAGACTCGAACCAACTGTGGAGCTTGAAAACTACAACTTTGAGGTAGTCAAAGATTTTATATACCTCGGTACCGCCATAAATAAAACCAATGGCATCAGTTTTGAGATTCGAAGAAGGATCGTGTTGACCAAAACTATGCTATTATGGTATGAATAAGCAATTTAGGAACAAGGTTAGCTCTCGCAAGACCAAACTCACACTCCACAAGACACTGATACTGCCCGTTCTGGTGTATGGATCTGAAGACTGGGTACTTGCGCAAGCAGATGTGGCAGCTCATGGAGTGTTTGAGAGAAAAATTCTTCGATATGCGTCGACGATGAATGAACCACGTGTTATAACATCTATACACGGACATCCACAAAATCAGACGTATCGTGCTTCAGCGACTACCGTGGCTAGGCCATATTGTGCGAATGGATAAGGATGCCCCAGCTCAAAAGGCGTATAAAAGCGAGCCATCTGCTGGTTCACGAAGATAGGGCAAGGTCACGAATTTGATGGAAAGATCGAGTGGTAGACAATATTTCGGAACATGGTCTTTCAAATTTGGATGAGCTGCACACAAGACCGATGCACCTGGAAATCTTTTTAAGCTCGGCTTAGCCAATAAGTGTTCTGTCTCGAGCCAGCTAATTAATCAAATCATGTTTAAAGGCCACATTTTTTATTCAAAGAAAAGAAAACGTCCAATAAGTAATATTAAACTGTGTTTAGTTTTACGAAATCCACTCGATCTCAAATGTCAATTCCATAATCCACTGAATTTCTTAACATGATTAAGGTTAGGTATACGCTATGGAATTAACATTTCAAATCAAGTGGATTTAGTAGTCTAAACGCGCTCTTAGAGGAAGCATAGCACAATAAATAGGTAGTCCCATTAACGCAGCTGATGTCTTGATTGACTGTCAAAGTGGGTAATTTCTACTTGAATTCGATGTGCAGTGTTGCCAACCATTTGAAATATTATATGGAAAAATTTGACAGATAATCGAGACAAAAACAAAGGTTTTTGTTTTGATACATCACCTTATTATTGCATCATGAGTTGTCCATCTAGAGCAGCTGATGACTCGATTAACTGTCAAAGTGCGTAATTTCTACTTGAATACGATGTGCAATGTTGCCAACCATGAAAAATATTACAAGGAAAAATTTGTCAGATGAATGAGACAAAAACAAAGATTTTTGTTGTGATACATCACCTTATTATTGCATCATGAGAGAAACCATGGCACAATGAATAGGTAGTCCATTTAGCGCAGCTGATGTCTTGATTAACTGTCAAAGTGGGTAATTTCTACTTGAAGTCGATGTGCAGTGTTGCCAACCACGTGAAATATTATATGGAAAATTTTGACAGATGAACGAGACAAAAACAAAGGTTTTTGTTTTGATACATCACCTTATTATTGCATCATGGAACAGCTGATGTCTTTATTATCTGTCAAAGTGCGTAATTTCTACTTGATTTCGATGTGCAATGTTGCCAACCATGAGAAATATAATAAGGAAAAATTTGACAGATGAATGAGACAAAAACAAAGGTTTTTGTTTTGATACTAAACATATGAAGTAGTCGATGTTACACTATGAATATCCTCATATGTAGAGGGCGCATCACAAATGTTTGTGTTGCCAACATAGTTATCATTCACAATAGTCAACGAAAATTTAGCACAATTTTTTATTAATTTTGAAAACTTTTTTACTTTTTATTTCTCCTTATATTTCAGTATGTACGTTTTGGATAAAGTTTGTAAAACTTTGATTTGTGGCTGGTTCTTCTATTGGTTGGCATCGAAAATTGGTATTTTCTAAAGAGAAAAAATACACTCTGAATATCGAAAGGTGAGTTTAACTCTCAAATCACAACATTAACAATTTATCAAATTTCTTCCTTCTGCTATCTTTTCAGAGTAACTCCGTTTTTTTTTTTTTAGCAAAACTACCGACCATAGCCTGATTATTGTACAATAATTATCGAAATGAACTAAACTCTGGGAATACAGCTACAAATCCATATATTTGGGTGCAATATGGTCAAGCATGACCAAATTTTAGAACATAATATGTTAATACTAATTGTAATACTCTGACAACCTATTTTCTCTTATGTGGGTCTTAATATTTAAAGAAAACAAAAGAAAAACATGACAAATATCTAGTTCTTAGTTATAGTGAAAAATTTCAAAATGTCACACTTAAATTTCATAGAAAATTCGTATTAGCGTATAAGATTATAAAACGAACGAAGTATATATACTATTTTGAAACCCATTTGAATGGGTTTAGAATTTGTAAAACGAAAAAATCAAAAAATGCTCAGGTTTCAAATCCACTGATTTTGAATTTTGTTACAAAATTTATTGTTGTTTAAAAATTTGTCTTTTTAATAACTAATTTTTTTGTACTCTTGTTGTAATTGGTGAAGGACGATATTTCGTGTGTTATGTAAAAAAGTTTGTAAAAATTATATTAATTGTTTCACTTTTTTTTGTAAAGGTGTAAAGTCTTGTTGTAAATAGTTTTTTTTTTCACATAAAGAATATTCTTAAGTATTTATTGTAGTCAAATAAATGTAAATAAATTGTTTAGTATTGAAAAAAAAAATTAAAACAAAATCTATATAATTTTATTGGATATACGGTGGATGTCATCTTATTTGATGCATGTAAATAAAACCAGTAAGGAAAGTAGTAAAGTCGGATGGGGCCGACTATATGATACCCTTCACCACTTTGGGTATATTCAACAGATAAATCCTAACGGACGTCGCATTATTGAAGGACCAGTAAAATGATGTTGGATCCATAAACATGTCATTCTGCAACCTACACTACATTTTTCAGATATAGAGTGGCTCCTTACAATAGGACAAAATTATTTAAATTAATTTAAGCAAATATCAATCAGACACCCGTTGATTATATGGATAAATATCCGATAAAAATGAGGAGTTTGGTGCAACTATATCTAAAACTGAACCGATTTCAACGAGACTTTCCAGAGATTAATTTAGATTAACTACAGTTCATTGTAGAGAATTGTGTGGCAATCGGGAATTGTGTGCACAATTCACATAAAATCGGAAGAAAGCATATATAGGAGCTATATCAAAATCTGAACCGATTTTTCCGAAACTTAGCACACATCATTCTAGACCCAATTCAGTACATCATGCCAAATTTTGTGCAAATGGAAAGATATATAGGGTCCTTGGTGCACAATTTACCTTAAATCGGACGATAATATATATGGAAGCTATATCTAAATCTGAACCGATTTTCGGGAAACTTAACATATACCATTCTAGACATAATTCTTTGCGCTGTGCCAAGTTTCATGCAAATCGAAAGATATGTAGGGACTTTGGTGCACCATTTACCATAAAATCGATGCAGGTTGTGACGATGTTATATATGGGAGCTATATCTAAATCTGAACCGATTTTCAGGAAACTTAGCACACATCATTCTAGACCTAATTCATTGCGCTGTGCAAAATATCGTGCAAATCGAACGATATTTAGGGACTTTTGTGCACCATTTACATAAAATAAGACGAAACTATATAGTGGAGCTATAATTAAATCTGGACCGATTTTCACGAAACTTAACACACATTATTCTAGACCTGATTCATTACGCTGTGCCAAATTTCGTGCAAATCGAAAGATATATAGGGACTATGGTTTACCTTAAATCGGTCGAGATTTCTTATTATTTTTTTTTCTAGTAATATCTATAAATTTTCTATCACATTTAAGTCTGAAGACTGAGCCGGTGGTTGCATCAAATGAGGACAATTCCAAATCAGTCAAGTCTGCACAATTCCAGACTTATGCTTCGGTCGTTTTCCTGGTAAAAAGGGAAAATTTTTTTAGACCGAGTTTTTCTGCACTTTAAGAATGTTCAGATACATAATTTTGTCCACATTTCCCTCTATAAAAACCAGATTTCCGTTGCGGCCATACATACCCACCATAACACTACCGCCACCGTGTTTTACCGTCCCACGCAAATTCTTTAATTGAAGTTCTGTATTGGGCTTCCGCCACACAGTGGGAAAAAATACCGATCTAGCACGTAGAAAATAAAAAATATATCGGGCATGTTCTGGCATTCACTTCAACGGCAGAAGTGTATCGAACACACGCCGAGGTGTTCTGTAACACACTTTACACCCATTTGAGGTGTATTCTTTACACTTACATTTCCATAGTGAGAGTCGGGTGTATTCCTGTTTTTCATATAAAAGAAAATCTTTTTTGAAATAAAAAACGCACATTATGATTTAAAATCACAAAATGAACATGAAACACCATTAAAAACAAATTTTAAATAGATACTAAGGTTTGTCTTAAATTTTCTTCAATTGAATTTCTTGCTTGACACAAACAACTGATTTGAAGTAAGGCCGAAAAAGATAGGGTTACCAAATGTTCCCCTTAAATCAATCAAGAAATTAATGATATTACAGAGTTTTCATACATATATTTTATGTTGCGAATAAAAAAATATTAAAAAATAATAATAAAATGTCGTTAGAATTAACGAAATTACTAAAAAATTACAGAAACAATGTTAAAAACGAATACAGTTTATATTGAATGGCAACACTATTTCTGCAATGTACCATGTCGACGTTTATTTTTGTCGCAGTTCAAAATTTCAATTCACGTGAGAAGCAGAACAGGAGGTAGCTTCTGAGGTGAAGTGTATGTGTAAAGTGAAAAGAACACGCCGCGAGTTCCAGAACATACCCGTATAAATATATGAATATATTATTATAGAATTTTGTCCATTTTTGATATATAGTATTGGTATTTAATTAAATGGAACAGTTATATAACTCATAAGTTATTTTAATTTAGGTGATTCGGGCTAAATATATGTAAGGTCCGCTTTTTTAAACTCCTTCAATTAAAATAGGGGTTTCGTATGGAGTACTCTAAATCCTTTTTGGATCAGCTGTTTTATGACCAAACACAAAAATTATTCAGATCATTTTTTTTAATTTGCAAAGTTCAAATTGAAGTTAAGTTGTATACAAATTACAGAAAATGGAAGAAAATTCGTAAGTAATGCAAAGTTTCATTAAATTAGAAACAAATTCTTTATATATTTTTAGGCAAGTTCCAGATAGAGGGCAAGGTATTGATGCAGGAAGCTTAAGGGGACCCCCCAATTCTCTACACTAATTCAAGAATGTCCCTACAAAATTTCAAGTGAAAATCTCAAGAACTCTTGAAGATATCAAGTGACGGCTAAAGGGCTTCCCAAACTTTAAACGCGTTTTTCTCTTTTGCGAGTGACGATCACGATAAGTCAAAAACTAATAACCCAATCCATTCCAAATTTTTACACGTTTCTCTGTGAGTGTATAGCTATCGTATGAACTAGGATAAAGCCAATCGGTGAAGATCTTCCTTTTTTCTTTTTATTGTTAATTTTATTTTTATACCTTCCACCTTAGTATGGAGTATTAATATATATATATATATATAATTTTATCATTCCGTTTGTAACTCATCGAAATATTCATTTTCGACCCTATAAAGTATATATATTCTTGATCAGGGTAAATCTACCCATGTTCGTCCGTCCGTCTGATGTAATCACGCTATCTTCTGAAGGAATTGAGATAGGCTGCTGAAATTTTGCATAGGGTTGTCTTTTGTCTGCACGCAGGTCAAGTTCGAAGATGGGATATATCGGTCCACGTTTAAGCATAGCTCCCATATAAGTGTACCCCCCAATTTTCGGTATTTTGGTACATTGGGTTCTTATTGGGTACCAAATATCTCCACTAAAAATTATAAATATATGTCAATTTTTTTCTAGTAGCCCCCCATATATAGATACCCCCAAATTTCGGTATTTTGAGGTTCTTGAGCGCATTTTTCAACCGAATTCACTGAAATTGGGTATTTTGTAGCCGTATATGGTAACAAATCTCCATACCAAAAATTATTAATAGTCAACCAGTTTCAGGGGTAGTCCCCATATAACCCAATTTTTATTATTTAAAATAATTATCTGATTTTTCTGCGTTTGGGTTTAGCCGTAGCCCCTGTCTGGGAGGTACCAGAAGGCATGGACCGATATTCCCCCAAATTCGGACTTGAACTAAGTTTGGAAGAAATAATAAGATGGGATGAAATCAAATTTTTCTGAAACGGGCTTGGTCCAAAGAAACATGGGGTCTAGAACCAATATTTCGATGAGGCACATTTTCACCGTGTGAAAGTGTATACACACTAATTAGCCATAAGGCTGAGGGTATAATTATACCCTACACAACTATGTTGTCAGGGTATTATAGCTTTTTGCAGCCCCAAAAGTTTGTAACGCCGCGAAATGTTGGTCTTAGACCCACTTTTAAGTATACCGATCGTCATATCTCGACTAGCTGAGTCGATCTAGACATGTGTGTCCGTCCGTCTGTCCATTAAAATTTGTAAACACGATACAGGCCACAGTTATGGACCAATCTTCACGAAATTTTGCATGTAGAATGGGTTCTGGCCAATGTTTTTCTGGTCGCTCCAAAGGCCGCAATAATGAAATTTTGCATGGAGAAGGGGATCGGGCCAAAGAATAAGCATGGCTGTTTTGATAAAGATCGGTCAATGTTTAGCGGGTCAAATGGACCCTGACTTTTGTGTGAAAAATGTCAAATATTTATTTATCCCTGAAGGACATAGACCCGAGAAGTTGATATTACATCCATGAGGTGTGGCTGGCCTTTAAATTAATATCAATTATGTTGTTGTATGTGCCCGGGTGTGGGAGTTACACCTAAATATTTACAGGTATCTCCGTATTCTTATATTATTTAGTAACCCATTATCACTCTAGAGAGCGGAATTATGGTGCTGATCGCTTTGAAATGTTCCATGAGGTTCCAGTTATGGTCAAGGACAACGCCTATAATTTTCGGTGATCATCAGATAATAATTTCGGAATTAAGTGGACCGAAAACTTAATTTGTTGTGTTATTTTCTAGTCGATCTATAGACAACAAATAAAAGCCGAACATCACACCACAACCCACTGTGTAGGGAATCTGGACAATAGCTGTACTGAATACTCGTAATATTCGGAAAATATGTCAGTGTGAGGAAGAGGTGCTGTTTACCTCTAATCGGGCAAGAGGGTAAAAATATCACGATATTTTTTTTTCATAATCGGTTTGTAGAAATGTCGGTATAGGTCCATTTTTTGGTATGTTCCCTATATTTGCATTTCAAGTACTGGGTATCCAAAGTTCGGCCCGGTCGAACTTCACGCTTTTTCACTTGTTACTATTAAATGCAATACAAATAATTGTGTTTGTACTTTGTTTGATTGTTTATTTTTGCGCAAATCAAATGTTTTCTTGAATCAGCTGTTTATTTGTTAAATCTTACTAAATGTTGTCTGTTTACTTTTCTCAGTATTTTCGCAAAAGAGAGTAAAAAATGCTTACTCTCTGAACCCGTCTCACCTAATGCTATCGTGATCCGAAAACAGCTGTTATATCTCAAGTTAAATGTTAAACAAATTAGAAGTTTTTTACGTCTTAATAATGTGAATTCTATTCACAATAAATAATTGGCAGCCTTCTCCCTGGGTGACCTTATTAATAGACCTTGCTCAGACACCTTTCGGGTTGACCATTTCCTCACAGAATGCCTTATCCATATGCTAAGAAACAGAAGACAAGTTGAAGACAAAAATCGGCATTCCTATCCATTGTGGTGGATCCCTATCCATAAGGTGATAAAATATGATCAAAAGCTTAGACAAATTCTTCAAGAAAAAGCGCTTTGGACGACTTCGAAGCTTCTCATGACATTTGCATTTGGAGGATATTTGTTCCTCCTGCTGAAGAGATCGTATGCGGCGCAATATTCTTCTCGTTGGCCTGTCTTTCATCTCGATACGCTCTATGAACTTCTGGTTAACACTAGAACGCCGAAGGCGGTAATTTTGACCGCTTTCCAATTTCAAGTACAAAAGCAACTGTGCATTTAATGACACTTTTTTTTGATCTACCGGTATATAGCAAGCGGCTACGGCTGTGATGATGACTCAGAAATTCGGTATTGCTGCGAAATTAATGGCACGAGGTCATCAGTTAATGTCGGAGCCTTTCAATACCGAACGAGGACTCAGACAAGGTGATAGTTTGTCATGTGACCTTTTTAGCATCCTGCTGGAAAAGGCCAAACGAGATGCAAATGCGAACATAAGTGGCACTCTGTACACCAAGCAACATATGTTACTCGACTGCGCCTACAACATCGACATAATGGGTCGAACATTGCGAGCGATAACAGCAACCTTTGAACGAATTGAGAAGGAGTCTGCCGGAGTGGAACTGACAGTAAATTGTGAGAAGATCAAACTGATGGTATCAACGCGCAAGACGTCCAGTAGACGTGGACTAACTGTGAAACTTGAAAACTACAGCTTCGAGGTAGTGAACGATTTTATATACCTCCGTAACGCCATAAGCAAAAAAATTAACATCAGCTTTGAAATCCGGAGGAGAATAGTGTTGGCCAACAGATGCTACTAAGCAACTCAAGAACAAGGCCACCTCTCGCCAGACCAAACTCACGCTCTACAAGACGCTCATATTACCCGTGCTGTTCTATGGATCTGAAGCATGGGTACTTGCGCAACCGGATGAGACATCTCTTGGAGTGTTTGAGAGAAAAAATCTCCGAAAGATCTATGGTCCCATCTGCGTTGACAGACAGTGAATATCGCCGTCGAATGAACCATGAGCTGTACCATCTATTCTTGGACATCGACATAGTCAGACAGAACGAGCTGCAGCGACTACGTCGTGTTGTGAGAATGGATGAGTATGGCCCCGCTCAAAAGGCATATAAAAGCGGGCCAAGTGATGGTTCACGCAGAAGGGGAAGTCCACGAATTCGGAATGAAGATAAAGGGAACGGCAACATTTCGGAACATGGTCTTTCAAATTGCAAGGGATGTGCGGAAGACCAGGAATTTTTATACCCTACACAACTATGTTGTCAGAGTATTATAGCTTTGTGCAGCCCCAAAAGTTTGTAACGCCGCGAAATATTGGTCCTAGACCCACCTTCAATTATACCGATCGTCATATCTCGACTAGCTGAGTTGATCCAGACATGTGTGTCCGTTCGTCCGTCTGTCCATTATAATTTGTAAACACGATACAGGCCACAGTTATGGACCAATCTTCACGAAATTTTGCATGTAGGATGGGTTTTGGCCAATGAAAACCCCTATTGTTTTTGGTAAAGATCGGTTAATATTTAGGGGATGAAATGGACGCAATTATGGCCCGAACATCACAAAATTTTTACATGGAGAACGTGATCGGTCTAAAGAATAAGCATGCCTGTTTTGATAAAGATTGGTCAGTATTTAGCGGGTCAAATGGACCCTGACTTCTGTGTGAAAAATTACAAAAATTTGTATTCTCTGGCTTATATATATGTCCCTGAAGGACATAGACCGACAAGTTGATAGTATGTCCAAGATTCGTGGTTGACCTTTAGTTCAGATGTGGGAGTTACACTTATATATTTGCAGGAGTTTACGTACCGAGATTTTATTTAGTAACCCATTACCACAATAGAGGACGGAAATATAGCCCTGATGGTTTTGAAATTTTCCATGAGGTTCCAGTTATGGTCAAGGACAGCGTTTATAACTTTCGGTGATGATCAGATAATAATTTTTGGATAAATTGGACCAAAAACTTAATGCGGGTGCAAATATCACGAAATATTACCCAGGCTCGGAATGAACATTCGCAGAATGTTTGAGTTCCGTGGTAGTTGTGTAGGGTATCGTATGGTCGGCTCCGACCGACTATACTGCATAGCTCACTGGTTTTAAACTCGTTCTGTCAAACATTCTGTCAGAAGCCAGCTAAGTAAGTAGGTCCATTTATATATGTTTTTAGTTATAAGGAAGTAATTGCATTATCTATATCGGTATACCCTATTAAACACACGCACAATTGCTGGCGTGTGTATCTAAATCTTGTATAAAATCAAATTTCTCTGAATGGATGTAAAAGAAACCAACAAAAAAATAAAAACAAAAAACTTACCAATCAACTTCGAATATCGATATTTTGAAAGTAATTTCTGCTCGTCTTTTACATAGGGCCCCAGGCAGCCGAATAAAGCCATAAAAACAATAACCGATAACTGTTACGCATGATGACGACCTCTATTCATGCGATGCCGAAATGGTTTGGCAAGATGTTGGAATTTATGCTGTGGCCGAACGAAAAGAAAGACAGATAGATGTTTGAATGAATGGATAGAGTGATGAATCCGACGAACAAAGAGTTGTATAGAAATGCCACCACGTTTATGACCTGTATTTGGCTTATAAGCCCTATAGCCTAGGTTATGGTATGTAAACTAATTTACACATGACAATTTCTAATATGATTTTTATCGACAACAATTTGATTTTTATTTGCATGCGGACAATGGAATTTATGAATATTTTACAACCATTAAGATGACTTTACAGGCTTTGAAGTGGATATTTTATCAAGAGAAACTGACATGTGTCAATTTGGAGAGAGATATGTTTCGCCACTTTGCAAAGTAGTTTGCTCAATGACACACCCTACATACCACCTTTATTCTTTTCTATGTGTGTCAGATTATGATTTGCACAAGTTATCTGAATTTGGGTCGTAGATATTATTCAGGTAATTAAAACACCAAAGATTCGCAAAATAATAAAATCGACCTTTTCAAAAATTAGTCAGCAAATTTACTTAATTTATTCATGACTATATTTGCGGGTATTCCGTTCATGGGTTTCTGTGATGTTCTTTTAACATAACCTGGGATCAATCCCGTTGATTTATTCTATTTTTCTTTGCCACTTTCTTTTCATCTCATGAATATGATTTTTTTGTCAATTTGAATGAAAGTGCCTTACACTCAAAAAAAAAAATAATAGTTCGAATACTGTATTCAAAGTATTCAAATAAACAAAACTTATATTAGAAAACCGCTAAGTAGCGAGAACTTGTTAAGATGTTAAAATAATGTTTATGTGCATATTTATCAGATTTAAACGCCTGATAGACAAATAACCAAAATAAGACCATCGGTATAGGCCAATTGACACCCCTCAAAATCTGGAATCCGCTAAGAAAATACCCAAATACGAATACCCGAAGTACAAAATTTTCGCATTTGTGCGCCAGATATCTCCTTATTCTTATGAAGAAAAACTGGTATTTGGAGAGAGATATTTTGACCATTCCGGTACTTCCCTCACAAATCAATCTTATTTTTGGAAATTTGAACTAGAAGGGTACGAAAAGTTCTGAAATGTTCTAAACATAGCATCCTTTGTATTGAGCAACCGGGAAGAGCTAGAAATCTGAAATGTGAGTCACTGATAGAAAGTTAGGCAGATGTACAAAAGGGTTTTTAGAAATTCGATATATAAGTATATGAAAAGTACTAAACTGTACTAAATTTTGTTCTAATTGTATATATTTTGAACAAAAAGAGCTTAGTGTTAAGTGAGTGAGTGAGTGAGTGACTGACTGACAGATCATCGCCCAGACGAAACGGCTAAAGCTAGAAGCTTGAAATTTTGAGTGTGGGTTGGTGTTGGTGTGTAGGCGTGAGATAAGGCTGGGTTTTTGGAAATTCGAACTAGAAGGGTACGAAAAGTACTAAAATGTACCAAATATGGTACCCTTTGTATTAGGCGAACGGGAAGAGCTAGAATTCTGAAATTTGGAATGTGGGTCACTGATGTAAAGTTAGGAAGATGTACAAAAGCGTTTTTGGAAATTCGTACTAGAACGGTACGAAAAGTACTAAAAGTACTAAATGTGATATCATTTGTATTTGGCGAACCGGTAGAGCTAGAACTCTGAAATTTGGATTGGTGGTCGCTGAGTGTAGGATAGATGTACCAACGGGTTTTTGGAAATTCGAAATAGAAGGGTACGAAAAGTACTAAAATGTACTTAATTTTGTACAATTTCGTAGCATGTGAATTGATAGAGCTAAAAACTTGAAATTTGGAATGCGACTTAGGGATGAGATGTCGAGTCTATTTAAGGAGATGGTTTTGAAAGCGTGTACTCATGTGTACGAAAAGTACTATATGATACTATATTTGGTACAAATTTAATTTGGAGATACAAATCGAGCTGGAATCCTGAAATTTGAAATTAACATTAGGAGTTGGACATCTGAGTGTAGGATTGGGAATGTACGTAGTTTTGGAATTTTTTACCCAGTTTCAGTAATTTATATTCATGGGTACTAAATGGTACTAAATTTGGTACAATTTGAATTTTATGCGAACCAATAGAGCTAGAATCATAAAATTTGGAGTCAGGATAACTGTTGGGGTGTAAGATCGAGATATGTAGGAAGTTTTAAAAATTTTTACTAATGTGTACTAAATTTGGTACAATTTGAATTGTGGGTGAACCGACAGAGTTGGAATCATAAATCTTGGATTTAGGATCAGTCTGGGGGTAAAAGTTTGGGTTAAGTGGGACGTTTTGGAAATTCGTACTACTGTGTACTAAATTTGGTACAATTTGAATTGTGAGTGAACCGAAAGAGTTGTAATCCTGAAACTTGGATTTAGCATCTCTGTTTAGGGTAAGTAAGAAGTTTTCGAAATTCGTACTACTGTGTACTAAATATCGTACAATTTGAACTGTAGGTGAACCGATAGAGTTGGAATCCAGAAACTTGGATTTAGGATCACTGTAAGGTGTAGGATTGGGGTCTGTGGGAAGTTTTGGAAATTCGTACTACAGTGTACTAAATTTGGTACAAATTGAATTGTGGATGAATCGATAGAGTTGGAATCTTGAAATTTTGATTTAGGATCACTGTGGGGGTGTAGAATTGGGGTATGTAGGAAGTTTTGGAAATTCGTACTACAGTGTACTAAATTTGGTACAAATTGAATTGTGGATGAACCGATAGAGTTGAAATCCTGAAACTTGGATTTAGGATCACTGTGGGGGTGTAGAATTGGGGTATGTAGGAAGTTTTGGAAATTGGTACTACTATGTACTTAATTTGGTACAATTTGAATTGAGGGTGAACCGATAGAGTTGGAATCCTAAAACTTGGATTTAGGATCATTGTGGGGGTGTAGGATTGGGGTCTGTAGGAAGTTTTGGAAATTCATAGTACTGTGTACTAAATTTGGTACAATTTGAATTGGGGGTGAACCGATAGAGTTGGAATCCTGAAACTTGGATTTAGGATCACTGTGAGGGTGTAGGATTGGGGTCTGTAGGAAGTTTTGGAAATTCGTACTACAGTGTACTAAATTTGGTACAAATTGAATTGGGGATAAACCGATGGAGTTGGAATCCTGAAACTTGGATTTAGGATCACTGTGGGGGTGTAGGATTGGGGTATGTAGGAAGTTTTGGAAATTGGTACTACTATGTACTTAATTTGGTACAATTTGAATTGAGGGTGAACCGATAGAGTTGGAATCCTAAAACTTGGATTTAGGATCATTGTGGGGGTGTAGGATTGGGGTATGTAGGATGTTTTGGAAATTGGTACTATTGTGTACTAAATGTGGTACAATTTTAATTGTGGGCGAACAGATAGAGTTGGAATCCTGAAACTTGGTGTTAGGATCACTGTGGTGGTGTAGGATTGGGGTAAGTAGGAGGTTTTGGAAATTCGTACTACTGTGTACTAAATTTGGTACAATTTGAATTGTGAGTGAACCGATAGAGTTGTAATCCTGAAACTTGGATTTAGGGTCACTGTGGGGTTGTAGGGTTAGGGTAAGTTGGAGGTTTTGGAAATTCATACTACTGTGTGCTAAATTTGGTACAATTTGGATTGTGAGTGAACCGATAGCGTTGGAATTCTGAAACTTGGAATTAGGATCTCTGTGAAGTGTAGGTTTGGGTTAAGTAGGAAGTTTTGGAAATTCATACTACAGTGTACAGTCATTATGGGGGTGTAGGATCGGGGTATGCAGGAAGTTTTGTTGGAAGTAGAAGGGTACGAAAAGTACTAAAATGTACCAAATATGGTACCCTTTTTATTAGCGAACGGGAAGAGCTAGAATTCTGAAATTTGGAATGTTGGTCACTGATGGAAAGTTAGAATGATGTGCAAAGGGTTTTTGGAAATTCGACCTATAAGTGTACTAAAGGTACTAAACTTTACTGAATTTACTTCCTGTTGTATATATATTGAACATATATAGCATGAATCTTGACATATGAAATGGAATACTGGTTGGGAAGTAGTGTTGATGTACGGAAATAAGTACATTCGTACTTATGTGTATAAAAAGTGTAAAATGGTACTAAATTTCGTACTATTTACATTCAGTTGAGTGTGTAGAGATGGAATCTTGATAATCGGAATTAGCTTTAAAAAATCGTACTTATTTGTACGAAAAGTACTAAATGGTACTAAATTTGGTGGAAGTTGGATTTAGGTGAACAGACAGAGCTGAAGTCTTCAAATTGGGAATTAAAATGACTGTTGGAATGTAGGACTGAGGTAGATTATGAAATTCGTACTTATTGGTACGAAAGATACTATATGGTACTATATTTAGTACAATTTGGATTTTGCTTGAAAGGATAGAACTGAAAACCTGGAATTTGGAATTAAGATTTCTGTTGAAGATTGAGCTATAGAGACATCTTTGGAAACTCGTATTTATGTGTACGAAAAGTACTAAACGGCACTAGATGGATTTGGGTGAACGGAGAGAGCTGGAAACCCATAATTTGGACTAATGGTTGATGTTTGAATATAGAATTGAGATATGGAAGCATAGTACCTATGTGTACTAAATAGTACTATATTTCGTACAACTTGATTATGTGTGAACGGATAGAGCTGGACTCCCGAATTTTTTAATTAAAATTACTGTTGGAGTGTAAGATTGACATAGTTTAGGAAATTGTTAATTATAAAAACAAAAAGTACTAAATGGGTCCGGAAATCTTACAAATGTGTGAACGGATAGGGCTGTATTCTAAAATTTTGAATTAATATTACAGTTTGAGTGCAGAATTGAGATATGTCGGTAATTTTTTAAAATTCGTCATTATGTGTACTAAATGGTAAAAAAATTGGTACAATTTTGATTCGAGTTAACGGATAGAGATAGTAAACGTAAATTTGTAATTAAAATTGCAAGATTAAGGAAGTATTGGAATTTCGTACTTATGGATACGAGAAGACCTAATTGGTACTAAATATGGTACAATTCGTTTTGTGTGAGCGGGAATCCTAATATTTGGACTTAAAAATAATTTGGAACAATTTGGACTTTGGTGGAAGTAAGATTAGGATTGATGTAGTTTTAGAAATTCTTACCTATGAGTATGAGAATTACTAAATGGTACTAAATTTGAAACAATTTGGATTTGGTTGAATCTTGAGATTTGGAACTTAGATTACTGTTGAAGTGTAGTATTGAGCTATGGAGACAACTTTGGAAACTGGAATTTATGTGTACCAATAGTATAGAATAGAAAATTCACTAAACTTGGATAACGGAGAGAGCTGGAAACCTAAAATTTAGAATGTTGGTCATTGACAGAGAGTTAGAAAGAAGGACCAAAGGGTTTTTGGTACTAAATTTAGTGGAGGTGACGGTGTTCGAAAAGTTCTAAATGGAATTACATGTGGAACCTGTACGATTTTGCTAAAGTGTGGATTTCGGAAAATAGTGCCTATGTGTATGAAGAGTAATTAATGGTAATAAACTTGATATTAAATGTAGCAATAGAGGTGGAATTCAGAACTATAGTACAACTAATTATACGGTATTCACCATTTCCATATGAAATATTTTTTTATTCCCTTTCCGCATACGAAGTAGCGGGTACTTTGCTAGTTGTATATATTTTGAACATGCATGGTGAGATAAAACCAGTAAGGAAAGTAGTAAAGTCGGACTGGGCCGACTATATGATACCCTTCACCACTTTGGGTATATTTGACATATGTATCCTAACAGACGACGCGTTTTTGTTATATATCTATATCTGAACCGATTTCAGGAAAAATTGCCAGATATTAATATATATTACTTCAGTACATTGTGTCAATCGGTCTAGCTATGGATCTTTTCACGAAACTTAGCAAAATCATTCTAGACTTTATTCATAAGATATATATGGGAGCTATATCTTAATCTGAACCGATTTACACGAAATTTGGCAGACATCATTCTAGACCTTATTCATTACGCTGTGCCAAATTTCGTGCAAATCGAAAGATAAATAGGGACTTTTGTACACAATTTACCTTAAATCGGACGAAAATATATATGAGAGCTATATCTAAATCTGAACCGATTTACAAGAAATTTTGCAGACATCATTCTAGACCTTATTCATTACGCTGTGCCAAATTTCGTGCAAATCGAAAGATATGTAGGGACTTTGGTACACAATTTACGTTAAATCGCACGGAGATATATGGGAGCTATCTCTAAATCTGAACCGATTTTTACGAAATTTGGCACACATTATTCTAGACCTTATCCTTAGACCTTATGCAAATCGTAAGATATATAGGGACTTTGGTACACCATTTACCTTAAATCGGACGAAAATATATATGGGAGCTATATCTAAATCTGAACCGATTTTTCCCAATTTCAATAGGGTTTGTCCCTGGGCAAAACAAATGAGCTGTGCTAAATTTTATCCAATTCGGATCATAAATACGACCTGTACTTTGTTTACAGTTTAACATGGACAGACGAACATGCATAAGTCGACTCAGAAAGTGATTCTATGCATATTCTCAAAAGGAACCATGGGTCTATCTCGATTATTTTTGCCTGTTACAAACATATGCACAAAGACATAATACCCTGTACCACAGTGTGGTGAAGGGTATAAAAACTGCAACAAAGTCAAATGCCATAATTTTTACTTCTTTTTAATTTTATTGAATGAAATCAAAAAATGTCGGAAATAGCTTCAAATTTTAGAATAAATCTAGATTTGTTAGAATTGGTCACCTTTGGCACCAACTATGGCCTTCAAACGACCACTGAAACCGTCACACCCTGCCCGAATATTGCTCTGCTGTATTTAGGCCAATTCCCGGCGAAGCGCTTGCTGGATGTGATCGACTTTGCAATTTTTTAGTGTCAATCTTGCTTTCCAAAATACCCCAGACACAATAGTCCAACGGATTGGTATGCGGAGCTTCTGGTGGCCATTGTGCACTGGAAATGAAGCGAGGAACCTCGTTTTGTAACAATTCTTGGGTGGCGTGTGCTGAGTGCGATGGTGTTGAGTCCTGGAATGTCCAAGGTCTGCGGCCAAAATGTTTGCGTGTCCAAGGCTTCAATGCACCTTCCAGAATATTTTCGCGATAATATTCGGCATTTATGCTGATGTCATGGTCGATTAATACGAGCGGAGAGCGACAATCGGCTGTTATGGCGGCCCTCACCATCAGTTCTAGTAAGGACTATCTTAAAATGAAGTTTTTGTAAAGGTCTATAAGATCGATTATTTTTTCGTAGAAAAGACTATTAGGGCAAGGATTTCAATTCAGAGTAATTCTGAGTTCTCCTTCGCATGGGTTGGGTATTTAGCATTGTCGGGAAGCACATCATTTTATCAAAGACGTTGATGGGAAATTAAGAACTTTAAATCACAAAGTCAAGGTACCACTTCAAACAGTAACAATCAATATTGGGACCCGCCTTGGAGTTT
Source organism: Musca vetustissima (assembly GCF_032173495.1). NCBI lineage: Eukaryota > Metazoa > Arthropoda > Insecta > Diptera > Muscidae > Musca > Musca vetustissima. The sequence goes on along the minus strand of NW_026877804.1, from coordinate 2,913 downwards.
TGACAGGAAAACTTATTGAGAAAAGTTCACAAGGCTAGATTATAACAAATTAGGGCCACATAACTACAAATTCCTCCGAATTTTTCCAATAGAAAAAAGGCGGCATCAGTAACTGAAGTCTCCGAATTTTTTCCAATTGAAAAAAAAGACGACCTGAATTTTTTTCTACAGAAAAAAGGCAAACTCAGTAACCCTTTTTTACCTTAGCAGCTGAGTTTCCAATTTTTTGTTTTCTCAAAAAAAAATTCATTAGAAGTCTGCACAGGTTCTTAAAAATCCGATCAGAAGGCTAGTATAGACGGAGCTCATTAGAGTTTCGAAATTAATAGAAAAAAGTTTCATAGAAGTCCGGCATATTCTGAGCTCATTCAATGTCTGAATAGGTAAGATAGATGTTTTCAGAGGTCCGATTGGATAACGAGAGGGTAATTAGAGATCCAGCTAATGTAGTAGGTACTCATAAGTTGTCCGACATGTATAGGAGAAGCTCATTAGAAAATCGAAATGTATAGGAGTTTATTAGAGATTTAACGAATATAGAAGTCCAACTAGTATTGGTGAAGCTCATTATAAGACCGACATGTATTTGATATATTTATAGAGGTCCAGTTAAAAGAGATGGAGCTTGTAAGCGACCCGATCAGGTAAGGAAGAGATCTAACTAATACAAAAGGGGTTTTTATCTACCCCAATATGCAATGATGGGCGTAATAGAATATCCGCTGTTAGATATAGGAAAATTTAAGGGGAAGGTTATTAGAGATTTTATTAATATAGGAAGTAAGCCTAGAAGCTCCAAATGGTATAAGGGAAGATGTCCTCTATAGGGGTGGATTTGTTTAAAAATATTTTGTCGATGATCTGTAGTAGGCGTGGATTTTTTTAAAAATATTTTGTCGATGATCTGTAGCAGGCGTGATTTTTTTTTAAATATTTTTTCGATTATTGGAGATTTATATTCGTTAAATCTTAAATAATAGAAAAAATATTTTTTAAAAATTCCAACTAGTATTGGCGAAGCTCCTTAGAGGTCCGACATGTATTTGATATATTTATAGAGGTCCAGTTAAGAGAAAAGGAGGTTGGTTAATAGGATATCCGCCGAGTATTAGAGATTTTATTAAAATAGCATTTACCCCTTAGAGCTCCAAATAGTATAAGGAAAGATCAAAAAAGTTACATCTAAGCTCATTAGAAGACCTACTTAAGAAGGGGGTTATTAGGAACCCTACTAATATAGACGACAGGGGCATGCGAATAGGGGTGCCCCCGAAAAAAAATTTTGCAATGACAATTTTCACATTTAACCAGCGCGCTGGTGAGAAACAGGCTGTTCGATGCCAAGCTACTTAAGGAGGAAGTTATTAGAGACCTTACTAATACAGAAGGCTGGGTAGTACGTAAAGGGGGGAGGGGGTCTCAGTGAGTCCCAGATTTAAACCGGCGGTGCAAATTTTGGGCTCTAATTGATTGTTGAATCTTCGTAATAAAATTTATCGATATTGTTTGAGTTTCAAGGGTAGACCCATGTAACGGTATCACCCAATATTCAGTACATTGAGGCACGTTTTTCAATCTAATTGCATGCAAATTTTATATTTTGGATTCTCTTTTTCTCTTTTCTTAGAATATTGCCGTACCAACACTTATCAATTGGCTCATATACACCCTATTATTCGTTATTTTGGACACTTTTTTCAATCGAAGTCGTTGAGGTTCGCAGTGGGTATGAAATCGTAATTTCCAATCTATGTGTCTGTAGTTTGGAGCTTCATTTTCTCCCGACCACAATATACAATGGCTTAGCCCCGCTTATAAAAATCCCGATCGTCTTTAGGTATTTTGGATATTCACTGTCTGTAAAAAACGAAAATGGGATCGCAATTTTTTATAGAAAAAAACATTTTTTCGAAACTATAGAAAAAATATAATTCTTATAGTTGTATTGTTGTATTCTTATAGAAAAAGTCCTAATATTTTTCTATTGGAAAAATTACGCCTGAAACTGAGGACTTATTTAAAAAAAAAAAATATATCTTGTGATTTTTTTACAAAAAGTGCTGATTTTTTCTATGGAAGCAAATCTCTTAGGAACTGAGGTCGCAATCTTCTCCTCCAAAAAAAAACTTGACTCGATTTTTTTAATAAAAAATTAGTTCCGATTTTTTTCTACTTAAAAAGGTTTTTCTATTGGAAAAATACCTTAAAAACTGAGGTCAGTTTTTTTTTCAAATGGAAAAAATGCCTCTGGAACGTAGGTCTGATATTTTTTTTCAAAAATTTTTATCTTGACTATTTTTTATAGAAAAATACGTCAAGAACTGAGGCCTGATATTTTTTAAAAAAATACCTGGTTTACTGAAGTTGTGATTTTTTTAGTAAATATATTTTTTCTATAGAAAAAAAATACCTTTAATAGAAAAAATACGTCAAAACTGAGTTTGCGAATATTTTCTGTAAGAAAAATCTATTAAGGTCTGATTTTTTGTCAATCAAAAATTCTTCAGCAAATGAGTTCGGTTTTTATACCCTCCATCACAGTATGGAGGGTATATTAATTTTGTCATTCCGTTTGTATTTCATTTCCGACCCTATAAAGTATATATATTCTAGCCATGTCCGTCTGTCCGTCCGTCCGTCTGTTGTAATCACGCTATCTTCCGAAGGAATTTAGATAGGGTGCTGAAATTTTGCATAGGGTTGTCTTTTCTCTGCAGGCAGGTCAAGTTCGAAGATGAGATATATCGATCCACGTTTAGGTATAGCTCCCATATAAGGGTACCCCCAAATTTTCGGTATTTTGGGGTTCTTGAGCGCGTTTTTCAACCGAATTCGCTGAAATTTGGTACATTGCGTTCTTATTGGGTACTAAATGTCGCCACACAAAATTATAAATATATGTGTCCACTTTTT
>NW_026877803.1:0-22577 GCF_032173495.1 Musca vetustissima | reverse complement strand
GACTCCGCCTAAATCTGAAACGATTTTCAGATATACCCTAGAAATTAATTTTCAAAAATCCACGCCTATAGATATACCCTAGAAATTAATTTTAAAAATCCATATACCCTAGAAATTAATTTTAAAAAATCCACGCCTATAGATATACCCTAGAAATTAATTTTAAAAAATCCACGCCTATAGATATACCCTAGAAATTAATTTTAAAAAATCCACGCCTATAGATATACCCTAGAAATTAATTTTAAAAATCCACGCCTATAGATATACCCTAGAAATTAATTTTAAAAAATCCACGCCTATAGATATACCCTAGAAATTAATTTTAAAAAATCCACGCCTATAGATATACCCTAGAAATTAATTTTAAAAAATCCACGCCTATAGATATACCCTAGAAATTAATTTTAAAAAATCCACGCCTATAGATATACCCTAGAAATTAATTTTAAAAAATCCACTCCTATAGATATACCCTAGAAATAAATTTTAAAAAAACAACGCCTATAGATATACCCTAGAAATAAATTTTAAAAAATCCACGCCTATAGATAAACCCTAGAAATTAATTTTAAAAAAAACCACGCCTATAGATATACCCTAGAAATTAATTTTAAAAAATCCACGCCTATAGATATACCCTAGAAATTAATTTTAAAAAATCCACGCCTATAGATATACCCTAGAAATTAATTTTAAAAAATCCACGCCTAAAATACCCTAGAAATTAATTTTAAAAAATCCACGCCTATAGATATACCCTAGAAATAAATTTTAAAAAATCCACGCCTATAGATATATAGAAATTAATTTTAAAAAATCCACGCCTATAGATATACCCTAGAAATTAATTTTAAAAAATCCACGCCTATAGATATACCCTAGAAATTAATTTTAAAAAATCCACGCCTATAGATATACCCTAGAAATTAATTTTAAAAAATCCACGCCTATAGATATACCCTAGAAATTAATTTTAAAAAATCCACGCCTATAGATATACCCTAGAAATTAATTTTAAAAAATCCACGCCTATAGATATACCCTAGAAATTAATTTTAAAAAATCCACGCCTATAATAGGACCCTGAGAAATTAATTTTAAAAAATCCACGCCTATAGATATACCCTAGAAATTAATTTTAAAAAATCCACGCCTATAGATATACCCTAGAAATTAATTTTAAAAAATCCACGCCTATAGATATACCCTAGAAATTAATTTTAAAAAATCCACGCCTATTGATATACCCTAGAAATTAATTTTAAAAAATCCACGCCTATAGATATACCCTAGAAATTAATTTTAAAAAATCCACGCCTATAGATATACCCTAGAAATTAATTTTAAAAAATCCACGCCTATAGATATACCCTAGAAATTAATTTTAAAAAATCCACGCCTATAGATATACCCTAGAAATTAATTTTAAAAAATCCACGCCTATAGATATACCCTAGAAATTAATTTAAAAAAATCCACGCCTATAGATATACCCTAGAAATAAATTTTAAAAAATCCACGCCTATAGATATACCCTAGAAATTAATTTTAAAAAATCCACGCCTATAGATATACCCTAGAAATTAATTTTAAAAAATCCACACCTATAGATTTACCCTAGAAATTAATTTAAAAAAAATCCACGCCTATAGATATACCCTAGAAATTAATTTTAAAAAATCCACGCCTATAGCTAGTCGTAAAAAATATTTTTAAAAAATCCACGCCTATAGCTAGTCGTAAAAAATATTTTTAAAAAATCCACGCTTATAAGTATACCCTAAAAATAAATTTTAAAAAATCCACGCCTATAGATATACCCTAGAAATAAATTTTAAAAAATCCCCGCCTAAGTGTAGACTCTAAAAAGTAATTTTAAAAAATACACCCTAATTGTAGAACCTTAAAATTTATTTTAAAAAATCTACAAAAAAAGCTATAAAAAAGCATCCATAAATACCTTGTAATTTTCACTCAACAACAAAAAAACGAATAACATTTAAATTCGAAATTCGATATATACCCCCAAAAGGAAGGTGAGCACCATGCCCCCTCCCCCTAACACCGCGGTTCGCATGTGAACATTTTTGCAAATTACGTTAAACGTATGTTGCAAATTTTCAGCGGAAAAAATATTTACGCGTTAAACCGCGTAGGCGTTTCATATCCTTCGAAAATCCTGTTTAAATAAGCGTACATACACACACATATAACCCCCCTCCCTTCCCAGCCGAATCACTTGATTGTTCTACATTTTGTTGAACTAAATACCCGCAGCCAAAAAAAGAAAAGAAACAACAAATTTATTGGGTTTTAAGTCCCCTGAGGCTGGTATTTCGACGGCATTGACATCATCAAACTGAATTTCCACGAAGGGAGACAGACAGTCAGTCAGACAGGAGGAGATATATGTGTGTGCATGTACGTTAACGCCCTTACATATGTATGCAAATATGTGTTGGTGGTTTTGTTTGTATTTTCCATTTTTTTCTTCTCTTTTTTTGCATATCGATGCATGGGAAAATTTGTGACAAATAAAACATTAATTTGTTTTTTATACGTTAACGAGTGTGTGTGTGATTGCGCGCGTGTGTAAGTGGGATGTAACCCAAACAACATCCCTCCAACAAGTGTAGAACACACACACGCCTGTATTCTCGTGTGTGTGCCATGCCTCTGCATATGTTTGTGGTAATTTTTTCGAATTGTATTTTTGACTTTTTTCTTTTCTGAAATTGACTTAAAAAGACAATCAAAGATCAACTAAAAAATAAAGAAATTTTGGCATTCTTTGTTATTGTCATTGCCAAAGTTTGTCTCTCGATAAGGCGTGTGTGAGAGTGTGTGTCTGTGTGCGGTGGAAAAATTATTGACAAAACGTGCATATGAGCATAGATAAGTGGATAAAAAGTGGGGCATAATTTGTTAAGATATTTGATAGCTGATAGCATGTCAAAATGTTTTGATGATTACATTGAGTGTGGCATACTTTTAGGGTAAAATTTTACGGAATATCCAACGATTTTGGGGTATATCACAAGGCGTGATTTTTTTAAAAATATATTCTGGGGTATATCACAAGGCGTGAATTTTGTAAAAATAGTTTTTGCTGTATACCACAAGGCATGGATTTTTTTAAACATATTTTCAGGGATATACCACATGGCGTGCATAAACATATTTTTTGGGGTATACCACAAGGCGTGGATTTTTTGTTAACTTATTTTTTGGGGTATACCACAATGCGTGGATTTTTTTCAAAACATATTTTTTGGGGTATACCACAATGCGTGGAATTTTTCCAAAACATATTTTTTGGGTTATACCACAAGGCGTGGATTTTTTTAAACATATTTTTTGGGGTATACCACAAGGCGTGGATTTTTTTAAACATATTTTTTGGGGTATACCACAAGGCGTGGATTTTTTTAAACATATTTTTTGGGGTATACCACAAGGCGTGGATTTTTTTAAACATATTTTTTGGGGTATACCACAAGGCGTGGATTTTTTTAAACATATTTTTTGGGGTATACCACAAGGCATGGATTTTTTTAAACATATTTTTTGGGGTATACCACAAGGCGTGGATTTTTTTAAACATATTTTTTGGGGTATACCACAAGGCGTGGATTTTTTTAAACATATTTTTTGGGGTATACCACAATCGTGGATTTTTTTAAACATATTTTTTGGGGTATACCACAAGGCGTGGATTTTTTTAAACATATTTTTTGGGGTATACCACAAGGCGTGGATTTTTTTAAACATATTTTTTGGGGTATACCACAAGGCGTGGATTTTTTTAAACATATTTTTTGGGGTATACCACAATCGTGGATTTTTTTAAACATATTTTTTGGGGTATACCACAAGGCGTGGATTTTTTAAAAATATTTTTTGGGGTATACCACAAGGTGTGGATTTTTTAAACATATTTTCAGGGTTATACCACATGGCGTGCATAAACATATTTTTTGGGGTATACCACAAGGCGTGGATTTTTTAAACATATTTTTGGGGTATACCACAAGGCGTGGATTTTTTAAAAAATATTTTGAGGCATACCACAAGGCGTGGATTTTTTTCAAAACATATTTTTTGGGTTATACCACAAGGCGTGGATTTTTTTCAAAACATATTTTTTGGGTTATACCACAAGGCGTGGATTTTTTTAAATATTTTTCTAGGGTATATTACAAGGCGTGGATTTTTTAAATATTTTTCTAGGGTATATTACAAGGCGTGGATTTTTTAAATATTTTTCTAGGGTATATTACAAGGCGTGGATTTTTTAAATATTTTTCTAGGGTATATTACAAGGCGTGGATTTTTTAAATATTTTTCTAGGGTATATTACAAGGCGTGGATTTTTTAAATATTTTTCTAGGGTATATTACAAGGCGTGGATTTTTTAAATATTTTTCTAGTGTGGTTTTTTCTAGACATATTTTTTGTTGAAAAATTGCCCATCCTTATTCTTAATTCCCATGAGATCTAATACTAGTTCATTTATATCTTTAGGAATAAGGACATTCTCCTTCCCCCTCCCTCCTTATCGCCGTATAGAAATGACACACATATGACACAGTTTTCGACTTAAATTTGAAAATAATGGCATTGAAAAGAATAATGGCAACATTTTTTTTGCATTTTAAATATGCAGACAATATTTTGATAGAACGACACCCAAAGGATTAGCAGTAGTTTAAAAAGTAAATAAACTTATAACACATACGTACATACGCACACACCTACATATGCATATGTGAAAGGATATGTGGATAGCAACTAACCTTCAAACCATGACTAATGATGAGAATGACAAAAACAACAACAGAAAATCCACCCACAAGCAATACCACAAAAAAGTAAACCACACACACACACACACAACACAGCTATCCAACCACATTTAAACAAACAAAAGGACAACAAGACATGGAGGACTTTTTCTTAGGTTTTTTGCTAACCAAAAAAACTCGGCAAATATTTTTATTTACAAAAACCATAAATCAATTGGATACGCCACAATGCAAATCTATTTTTAAATGCAAAATAATATGTAGCGAAAAATTCAACCCCTCTTACAGAACACACACACTCTCGTCCTCACACACACACGGATGCTTTTTTTGTAACATTCTTCGGTATTGTTGTCTCCACCAGCAATATTGATACCTTTTTCCACGCAATTCTCATCCTTTGACTTTTTAAAAAAATGTTCGGCAAACAAAAACATCGACACACACACACTCACTCACATACCTTTGTGGGTGCAAAAAAAACCGCGTGTAATAACAAAAAAGCCACGCGGGAAAATTTTAACCCAAAAAAGGAAGCAAAAAAAACACCGAAGCTGTAGTTCCGCATAAAAACGCCACAGGGTTCCCAGGCAATAAAAATGTTCAACATTCATATGGAACAAAAGCAATAAAAATTGTTGTTCGGCTCAATGGGACAACGACGACGACGATGACAATGTGAATGCCAAACAAAAACTGCGAAAAAAAGTGGAGACGCAGAAAAAAGCGGCAAAAAATAAGGAAAAGATCGAAATCATCATTGGAATAGATTCCCACTACAAAAAAAAAATAAAACATAAAATATTATAGGTAAAGTTTTTGGAGAAGGCGTTTTAGGTAGCCTACGTGGTGTAAGGGGAGGCAATACAGTGGTGTTTCAAAGAAATGCACTAAAAATAGTGTTAACAAAAATCAACGCCTAAATGTAGGCACTAAAACTAGTTTTTGAAAAATCCACGCCTTAGTGTAGGCACTAAAAATAATTTTTAAAAAAAACCACGCCTAAGTGTAGGCACTAATTGTAGACCCTTGAAAGTTAATTTTAAAAAATCCACGCCTAGGTGTAGGCAATATTGGAGGCCCTAGAAAGTTAATTGTAAAAAATCCAAGCCTAAGTGTAGACACTAATTGTAGACCCTAGAAAGTTAATTTAAAAAAAAAAAATCCGCGCCTAAGTGTAGGCACTAAATGTAGATCCTAGAAAGTTTATTTAAAAAAATCAACGCCTAAGTGTAGGCACTAAAAATAATGTTTAAAAAATCCACGCCTAAGTGTAGGCACAAATTGAGAAGATATACTTTAAAAAATCCACGCCTAAGTGGAGGCTCCAATCCTTGTCAAGAATTTCTTTAAAAAATCCACGCCTAAGTGTAGGCACAAATTGTAGACCCAAGAAAATTAATTTTAAAAAATCCACGCCTACAAGTAGGCACTAATTGTAGACCCTAAAAAATTTATTTAAAAAATCCACGCCTAAGTGTAGTAGACATTAGAAATTTATTTTTAAATTACCAAGCCCAATTGCAGACCCCAAAAAATATTTTTGAAATAATCCACGCCTAATTGTAGACCCCAAAAATAATTTTTAAAAAAATCCACCCCTATGTACCCCAAAACATATTTAAAAACCAGTAAGGAAAGTAGTAAAGTCGGACTGAGCCGACTATATGATACACTAGCTATGGATCTTTTCACGAAACTTAGCATACGTAATTCTAGCCTTAATTCAGTACGATATGACAAATTTCGTGCAAATCGAATGAATTTCAGAGACTTTGGTGCACCAACTAAATAAAATCGGATGAAAATATATATGGGAGCTATCCCTAAATCTGAACCGATTGTCACGAAACTTTGCACACTTTATTCTAGACTTAATTCAGTACGCTTTGCCAAAATTCGTGCAAATCAAAAGATATATAGGGTATTTGGTGCACCAATTACCTTAAATCGGATGAAAATATGTTTGGGAGCTATATCTAAATCTGAACCGATTTTCACGAAATTTAAAATACATCGTTCTAGACCTAATTTAGTACGCTATGCCAAATTTCGTGCAAATCTAAAGATATATAGGGTATTTGGTGCACCAATTACCTTAAATCGGGCGAAACTACATATGGGAGCTATATTTAAATCTCAACCGATTTTCATGAAACTTAGCACACATTATCATAAACGAAATTCAGTACGCTATACCAAATTTCGTGAAAATCGAATGATTTACAAAGACTTTGGTGCACCAATTACCTTAAATCGGATGAAAATATATATGGGAGCTATATCTAAATCTCAGCCGATTTTCATGAAACTTAGCACACATTATTATAATCGCAATTCAGTACGCTATACCAAATTTCGTGCAAATCGAACGATATATAGGGTCTTTGGTGCACCAATTACCTAAAATCGGATGAAAATATATATGGGAGCTATATCTAGATCTGAACCAATTTTCACGAAACTTTGCACACATTACTCCAGACTTAATTCAGTACGCCGTGCCAAATTTCGTGCAAATCGAAAGATATATAGGAACTTTGGTACACCATTTACTTTAAATCGGACGGAAATATATATGGGAGCTTTATCTAAATCTGAACCGATTTTTCCCAATTTCAATAGTGTTCGTCCTTGGGCCAAACAAATGAACTGTGCCAAATTTCATCCAATTCGGATCATAAATACGACCTGTAATTTGTTTACAATTTAACATGGACAGACGGACGGATGGCGGACATGCATAAAATGACTCAGAAAGTGATTCTATGCATATTCTCAAAAGGAACCATGTGTCTATCTCGATTATTTTTGCCTGTTACAAACGAATGTACCAAGTAATAATACCCTGTACCACAGTGTGGTAAAGGGTATAAAAATCCACGCCCAGTTATTGACCCTCAATATTTCCCATAGAAAATTGTCTTTGAAAATATATTTTATTATTATTTATAAAATTTTCTGCTAGCACTGTAAATCAGTCATTTCTTGTTGGATTTTTTTTTATGTCATTGGTGGTCTTTGCGGTTTACCACATTTAAGCTTCTGAACCAAAAAAAAACACTCTTGGCTATAATAAGTTATGGCCAACATAAGTCTCTGAACATATGTTCAGATGTAGTTTCTTTTTTTTACATCCAAATCCTTATGCAAAAATTGTTGTTACTTAGGAAAAAAAGGATATCTTAACAAATCCTTTTTTATTTGTTTAAGCCAACAAATCAACTTTGATGATGTCGACGAAGAAAAAAATATCACACTTGAATTTTTCTTAAACGAGGCACGCACGCAGACAGCTACGCATTTTACCAAGGGTCAATATGATATCCCAAAGGAAGTGTGGAGTGAAAGATAGAGAGGGTATGGGTGTTTGTGTGTCTATAAGAAAATATAACAGTTTAAATTTCCATAGTAAATATTTACCCCTTTTTCCCTTTTTTGTTTGGTGGGGGGAGAGGAGGTTAACCACAGGCATGCATACAAATCAGTTGCTGCTACTGTTGGGTCATACATGGTTATTTGATACTGACGGCATCTTCCTTAAGTCCTTAAGACAAAAAATCCCAAGCCCTGTGATTTCTTTAAACAAATAAAAGGATATCTGTTTTTGGGGGGCAAAGAAATGAATCCTTTTTTTTGGTCGTGGCTTCCAGCTTCTTAATATTCATTTACTGTCAATATAAAAAATATGATTTCTATAAATGGCAGTGTTTAACAAGGGTAATGGATGCCTGTAGGAGGAGGGGAGAGCTTTTTATTATTTTTACATCAATAACAAACAACAATAAGTGTCAGTCATTCAATCTGTTAGAAATTAAATTAATTTATTTACATTATTTTAATCCACGCCTAATAGTATACCCCAAAAAATGTTTTTGAAAAATCCACGCCTAATAGTATGCCCCAAAAAATATTTGTTTAAAAGTTCAAGCCTAAAAGTATACCCCAAAAATGTTTTTGGAAAATCCACGCCTAATAGTATACCCCAAAAAATGTTTTTTAAAAATCCACGCCTAATAGTATGCCCCAAAAAATGTTTTTGAAAAATCCACGCCTAACAGTATACACCAAAAAATGTTTTTGAAAAATCCACGCCTAATAATATACCCCAAAGGTATTTTGAAAAGTTCAAGCCTAAAAGTATACCCCAAAAAATGTTTTTTTAAATCCACGCCTAAAAGTATACCCCAAAAATATTTTGAAAAGTCCAAGCCTAAAAGTATACCCCAAAAATGTTTTTGAAAAATCCACGCCTAATAGTATGCCCCAATTTTTCTTCTTTTAAATCCACGTCAATAGTATACCCCAAAAAGTATTTTGCGATATTCCACAAAAGATATATTTTAAAAAAATCCACGTCTTATGACAACCGCCAAAAAATATTTTTAAACCAGTAAGGAAAGTAGTAAAGTCGGACTGGGCCGACTATATGATACCCTTCACCACTATGGGTATATTGTACACATATATCCTTACAATTGTATGTCAATGTTCCCTCGAAGGAACATGCTCATGTCTGTCTATGATAAATTTAATTTCATTCGGGCAGATTTAGAGTGGTCTGCGTACCATGAGACAAATTTTCTGGAAAAAGTTTTATAGCAAAATTAATACAAGCTATTCGGTACGCCGCTCTGTTCAAAATTTAATTTCAATCAGACACCAGTTCGAAATATATATGGAAGCTAAGGCTGCATCTGCATTAATTTCAACAAAACCCAAAACCAATACGTTGTGAAAAATTTCGTTTTTATCGGACAAATATTAGGAGTTTGGTGCACCATTTATGAAAAATCGGACGAAAATGTATATGGGAGCTATACCTAAATCTGAACCGATTTTCACGAAACTTAGCACACATCATTCTAGGCCTAATTCAGTTCGCTATGCCAAATTTCGTGCAAATCGAAAGATATGTAGGTTCTTTGGTGCACCAATTACCTTAAATCGGACGAAAATATATGTGGGAGCTATATCTAAATCTGAACCGATTTTTACGAAACTTAGCACACATCATTCTGGACCTAATTCAGTACCCTATGCCAAATGTCGTGCAAATCGAGAGATATTTAGGAACTTTGGCGCACTATTTACCTTAAATCGGACGAAAATATATATAGGAGCTATAACTAAATCTGAACCGATTTTTACGAAACGGAGCATAAATCATTCTAGGCTCAATTCAGTACGCTGTGCTCAATTTCGTGCAAATCAAAAGATATTTAGGGACGTTGGCGCACCATTTACCTTAAATCGGACGAAAATATATATGGTAGCTATATCGAAATCTGAACCGATTTTTCCCAATTTCAATATGTTTCGTCCTTAAGCCAAATAAGTGACTTGTGCCAAATTTCATTCAATTCGGGTCATAAATGCGACCTGTACTTTATTTACAATTTAATACGGACAGACAGACGGACGGACAGCCGGACATTCATAAATCGACGTAGAAACTGTTTCTATGCATATTCTCAAAAGGAACCATGGGTCTATCTCGTTTCCTTTTGCCTGTTACAAACATATGCACATAGACATAATACCCTGTACCACAATGTGCTGAAGGGTATAAAAATCCAGGACTTTTTTAGACCCTAAAAGAATATTTTTTGGAGGGTAGATTTTTTTTTGCATCGATGTTAAACAACAATAAGTGTCAGTCATTCAATTTGTTATAAATTAAATTAATTATTATTATATTTATTTTCATAAAAAAATCGAGGCTATTTTTTCATCCTGGCCTATACAAATAGTGATTTTTTTCGGCTCTCCGCCAGAACCTCATCTTTACCCAACCCTTTGACCATCAGTTTAGTTTTTATACCCTCCACCATAGTATGGAGGGTATATTAGTTTTGTTTTTCCGTTTGTAACGCATCGAAATAATCATTTCCGACCCTATAAAGTATATATATTCTTGATCAGCGTAAAATTCTATGACGATCTAAGCATGTCCGTCTGTCCGTCTGTCCGTCTGTCCGTCTGTCTGTCTGTCTGTCCGTCTGTCTGTTGTAATCACTCTAGCGTCTAAACGAATTGAGATAGATCGCCAAAATTTTGCATAGAGTCGTCTTTTGTCTGCAGGCAGGTCAAGTTCGAAGATGGGCTTCATCGGTCCACGTTTAGGCATAGCTCCCATATAAGGGTACCCCCCAATTTTCGGTATTTTGAGGTTCTTGAGCGCGTTTTTCAACTGAATTCGCTCAAATTTGGTATATTGAGTTCTTATTGGGTAGCAAATCTTTCCACTGAAAATTATAAATATGGGTCCATATTTTCGGATAGCCCCCATATAAGGGTACCCCCAATTTTGAGGTATTTTGGGGGGTTTGATCGCATTTTTCGACCGAATTCGCTGAAATTCGGTACTTTGAGTTCTTATTGGGTAGCAAATCTCTATACGAAAAATTATAAATATAGGTCAATTTTTTCGGGTAGCCCCCATATAGGGTACCCCCCAATTTTCGGTATTTTAAGGATCTTGAGCGCGGTTTTCAACCAAATTCCCTGAAATTTGGTACATTTGGTTTTTATAGGGTACCAAATTTCCCCACTAAAAATTATAAATATAGGTCCACTTTTTCCGGTAGCCCCCATATAAGGGTACCCCCAAATTTTCGCTATTTTGAAGTTCTTGAGCACGTTTTTCAACCGAATTCCCTGAAATTTGGTATTTTGTAGTCGTATATGGTAACAAATTTCCCTACAAAAAATTATTAATATGTACCCCCTTTTTGGGGTAGTCCCTATATAACCCCCTTTTTTATATTAAAATAGTTATGCAATCTGTTCCGCGTTTTGGGGTGGTTCTAAGACTCTGTTGTAATCATATCACCTGCGGAGGATATCGAGATTAAGAACTAGAACGTAAGGTTCAATAATGAACTATATATGAACTATAACCCGTATTTAGACCTAGCCCCTGTGTGGGAGGTACCAGAAGGAGTGGACCGATATTCCCCATCTTCAAACTTGAAGTAAGTTTGGAAGAAATTATAAGATGGCCAAAGTTTGGATGAAATCAAAATTTTCTGAAACAAATTTGGTCCAAAGAAACATGGGGTCTAGAACCATTTTAACCGTGTAAAAGTGTATACACCCTCATTATCCATTAAAAATTTCTGAAATTTGTTTTATAGTTTACATTGTGTTTTACATAACTGGTATGTGGAAATGTCGATATATGTTCACTTTTTTATTTTCCCTATATGTTCATTTTAAGTACCTGTCAGTATATCTATGGTGGAGGGTATCCAAAGTTCGGCCCGGCCGAACTTAACGCTTTTTCACTTGTTTCTTTTCTTTTTTGATTCTCTGTATTTCAATTTACACTTTCTATTTATCTTTGGACGTCTACTGACCACTTTCTGTTTCCTGGCATTCCCTTTTTGATATTTCGGCAGTAAATCCTTTCAACGTCATTGCCAATTTCTATTTGTTGGCCAACAACAACAAAACCATACTTTAAACTTTTTTGCAACAACAAGTTTGGACTGCTGGGTTGGCCAACCGAATGATTGCAACAGTCGAAGCAAAGGAAGGAAGGAAGCAGCAGCAGCAACAAAATTGGTAACTTAAAATTTCCATGCATTTTAGAGTGGTACTACTCTCTTGTTCACCTCCTCTCCCTCTCTCTCTCTCCATCCAAAGACTTTCTGCTTCCTTCCGATTGAAAGGCTACTCCTTTCAGAAAAAAATTAAAAGAAAAAGCAAATGGAATAAATACAAATACAATTAAATGCCAGCAATTCTCTGTATACCACCATCATCATCTCCTCTATCTCTCTCACTCTCTCTCCTTTTCCACCCATTCAATTCCCCATAAATAAACTCCAGAAACTTTTCCCCCCAAAAAAATAACCAATAATTAAAAATTTACAAACGGAATATATAGACTGTAGTTGGATTTTTAATTAAATTCCAAAAACTAAAGTCAATTTTTATTCGAAACTTTGAATAGTAGCAACAACAAAAACAACAACAACAATTCGATGGAAGTGAGAGAGGTAGAATTTGAATTGAATTTCAATGATAAATTGAAATTGGAAAGCCTGAAAGTATGCATCACACTTTGATTTTTCTATGCAATTGAAACATGAACAATTTAATTGTAGTCCCTAAAAGTAGGCAACATAATTTGCATATTTCAATGAAACAGATGGAGGGAAGACCATTTTTATACAAAAAATTTTGCTGAATTGTGGGCAAGGAAAAGCTTATTCTTCAAAAATGGGAATTACTTTTAGTTCCCTAAAAGTAGGCACCAAAAATTTTAACCCGATGAAGCCACATGTGAGGACTTCAATAATTGCACTTTGCTGAATTGACTCTTCTGAGGGAATTGGGGCGTTTTTGGTAGAAAAATTCAGCTGAATTGATTTTTTCAATGAAATAAACTTTTCTGAATTCAGTAATTTGATAGAAAAACTTTGCTGAATTGCACCTTTTAATGGGAAAGGTTCGCTGAATAAGTGTTTTCGCTACAAAAACTTTGCTAAATTGAATTTTTCAATAGCAAACCGTTGCTGAATTGCATTTTTAATGGAAAACCTTAGCTGAATAAGGATTTCGAATAGAACAACTTTACTGAATTGTGTTTTCCTACAAAGAAATCACGCGAAATTGGGATATTCAGTAGAAAAATTTAGCTGAATTTATTTTTTCAATAGAAAATCCTAGCTGAATTGCATTTTTCAATTGAAAAGTGTCGCTGAATAAGATATTCGAATACAAAATATTTGCTGAATTGAATTTTTCTGAAGAAAAACCATGAGAAATTGTGATTTTCAGTATAAAAATGTAGCTGAATTGTGTTTTTCAATAGAAATCCCTAGCTGAATTGCATTTTCCAATTGAAAAGTATCGTTCAATAAGGTTTTTGGAGATAAAAACATTGCTGAATTGCGTTTTCGGAAGAAAAACCAAGCGAAACTGGGATTTTCAGTATAAAAATTCAGCTGAATTGTGTTTTTCAACATAAAAACCTAGCTAAATTGTGTTTTTCAATATAAAAACCCAGCTGAATTAAGATTTTCGATGAAAAAATGTAGCTGAATTGTCGATTTCGTTATAAAAAATTGCTGAAGAAAAGACTAGCTGAATTGACTCTTTCGATATAAAATATTAGCTGAATTGACTTTTTCGTTATAAAATTATAGCTGAATTGTCTCTTTCGGTAGAATTTTTTGCTGAATTGTGTTTTCAACTAAAAAACATAGCTGAATTGAGGTTTTTGTTGTGCAATGTATGTTTTTGTACGAAAAAACCTAGCTGAATTGAGGTTTTTGTTGTGCAATGTATGTTTTTGTATAAAATCGTAGCTGAATTGTGTTTCTCAATATAAAAACGTAGCTGAATTTAGGTTTTTAATATGAAAACTATGCTTACTTAATGTTTTATATAAAATTGTAGCTGAATTATGATTTTCAATGGAAATGCTTTGCTGAATTGAGACTTCTAATGGAATAAATTTCCTGAATTGTGTTTTCAATAAAAAAAAACATAGCTGAATTTAGGATTTCATGTGCAACCAATGTTTAATACAGGTTTTGAAAAAAATTCCTCGCATAATTGTGTTTTTCAATATAAAATCTTCGCTGAATTGTGTTTTTCAATATAAAACCTCAGCTGAATTAAGATTTTCGATGAAAAAATGTAGCTGAATTGTCGATTTCTGAAGAAAATCTAGCTGAATTGAATTTTTCGTTATAAAATCTTAGCTGAATTGACTTTTTCGAAATAAAATCTTAGTTGAATTGTCTTTTTCGGTAAAAATACTTAGCTAAATTGTGTTTTTCAATCTAAATACCCAGCTGAATTAAGATTTTCGATGTACAACCTATGATCAATTCAGATTTTTAATAGAAAATACACGCTAAATTATGTTTTTCTACATAAAATCTTAGCTGAATTGTATTTTTCAATATAAAAACTTAGCTGAATTGTGTTTTTCAATATAAAAACCTAGCTGAATTATGGTTTTCAATATAAAATCTTAGCTGAATTGGGGTTTTCGACATAAAAACCAAGCTGAAATATATTATCCAATATAAAATTTTAGCTGAATTGTGTTTTTCAATATAATAACCTAGCTTAATTGGGGTTTTCGATATGAAAAATGTGCTTAATTAATGTTTTTGATAAATAATCCATGTAAAATTTAGATTTTTCAAAGAAAAAATCGGCTGAATTTTCGGCAAAAACTCACAGCTGAATTAAGTAGAAATTGCGGAGATTTTTTTTGCTGAATTAAGTTTTTTGTAAAAAAATTGTTGCTGAATTGAGATTTTCTCGTTGAATTGAGTATTTTGGTGGAAAAACCTAGCTGAATTGATATTTTTGTAAATTAAAGGAACGAAATTGAGTTGTTTCTTACAAAAAATTAGCTGAATTGAGTTTTTTTTAAGGTTTTTGGTTGCTGAATACTAATTTTAGGGAGAACATTACATGCCGAATTATGTTTTTCCATTGCAAAAATCTCGCTGAATTGAGTATTTCGGTGAAATTAATTTTTTTTTAGAAAATGTTAGCTGAATTGTGTTTCTGTGAGGTTTTCTGCAAAAACTCCTAGCTGAATTGATTTTTTTTATAGAAACCCCCAGCTGAATAGAAATTTTCTATGGAAAACTTGAACTTGATTGGGTTTTACGATGAATTTTCTTTGCCAGTAGTATATCTAAAGGAGAAACTGTGGGCCTCACAAATATTTAAAAATATTTTCACAATATTGCTGACTTTCTAATAACAACATAATATTTGTGTGTATGTGTGTCCTCTCGCTTTGGAATTTCATATTTTATTTGCTGGTGATTTTTCATTGAGAATAGTCATATCACAACTGAAACAGGCTGGCAGTTAGCTTTCTGTTCGTTTCTCTCTAACTTTCAACACCTTTGACAAAGAAAAAACTGAGTATCCATCAGTGACAGCAACAGCAGAAAACACCTGAACCAATGGCAAGCTAGCGAAGCAGAAGGGAAGAAAAAAATTGTTACGGTTACAGGTTCAAGTTATAAATTTTATTTCTAGCTCAAATCACACGTATAGAATAAAATCCGTTTCCTTTGATTTCGTTTTGTTTTTCTTCTCGCTTCTCGGCTTCTTCTTTTTCGCGCCTTGGTTGGAGGTTTTTTGGGGAGAATGAAAAAAAAAAATATCCGACCACCAAAAGATGTCATCAACAGTTAACTGTGGAAATGCATCATGCATAATATACCGCTGATAATTTGTTATAACATTTTACAAAGAGGAGGACCTACGAACACACATACATACATGATAAGTGGGAAGGCTATGGAAATTTGTTAGGGCCTTTATAAAAAAAATTAGCAGAATTATGTTATAAAGTCAATTCAGCAAGGGTTTTATGTAGAAAACATCAATAAAATTGCGATTTCTTATTGGAAACATCAATTCAGCAAGGTTTTATCACAGAAAACTTTAATTCAGCAACGATTTTTTGCATAAATATATGCCTACATAAATTACAACTTCATTAAACGCTCATTTTAGTTAACCAATGCTAGCTGAATTACGATTTTAGATGGTATAATATGAATGAATTGTGGTTTTCTATTTCCAAACTTCGCTGAATGGTGGTTTTTCTATAGCAAAAGTTTGCTGAATTGTGTGTTTATTTAAGACAAGTTTGCTGAAATGTGATTTTCTGTTTAAAAACGACACTAAATGGTCATTTAACACTAGAACGCCGAAGGCAGTCATTTTGACCGCTTTCCAATTTCAAGTACAAAAGCAACTGTGCATTTAATGACACTTTTTTTTAAAATTTTGTGACTTTTTGTACCTCATAGAATTACGCTTATTATAAAAAAATCATCAAATTTAAAAAAAAAAGTGTCATTAAATGCACAGTTGCTTTTGTACTTGAAATTGGAAAGCGGTCAAAATGACTGCCTTCGGCTTTCTAGTGTTAATTTACGAAAAATTACCTGAATTGTATTTTTCGTTTAAAAAACTTGGCTGAATTGATGTTGTCTGCACAAATTGTTAGCTGAATTGAGGTTTTTGAACTCAAAATTGAGTTTCATTGCATAATCAATTTACATATTGTGTTTTTCTAAATGAAAACTTAGCTGAATTGTGTTTCCATTTATCAAAACTATGTCAGACGTAGTTTTCTGTATAGACATTTCACCAAATGACAGTTTTAGTTAACAAAAGTTTGCTGAATTGTATTTTTCAACATAAAAACTTAGCTGAATTGTGTTTTACGGAATAAAAACATTGCTGAATTAATGTTTTCTTTAATAAAAGTTAGCTGAATTTATTTTTTATGCCTAAAAATACTGCTGAATTAGTTTGTGTTTGTGCTGAATTGTGTTTTTAGAAATGAAACCCTTGCTAATTTGTATTTTGTGGAATAAAATATTGCTGAATTGATTATTTCTATTATAATAGTCAGCTGAATTGATATTTTCGTATACAAAATGGCGCTGAATTAAGTTTGCCATTATAAAAATATAGCTGAATTGTATTTTGTGGAATAAAAACATTGCTGATTTGTGTTTTTCGAAATCAAAACGTTGCTGAATTGATGTTTTCTATAACAAATGTTAAGTGAATTGTTATTTTCTGTATCAAAGTGGAGCTGAATTAGTTTTCCCATTAAAAATTTTTTGCTGAATTGTGTTTTTCTGTATAAAATCTTAGCTGAATTGTCTTTTCGAAATAAAAATATTGCTGAATAGGGTTTTGTGGAATAAAAAGATTGCTGAATTGATGATTTCTATTATAAAGATTAGCTTAATTGTTATATTTGTATAAAAAATTCCACAGAATTAGGTTTCCCATTAAAATAATCCAGCTGAATTGCGTTTTTCTGTATAAAATCTTAGCTGAATTGTGTTTTGCGCAATAAAAACATTGCTGAATTTATGATTTTTATAATACAAGTTAGCTGAATTGATATTTTTGTATAAAAATTCCACTAAGTTACTTTTCTCATTAAAAAAAATGTGGCTGAATTGCATTTTTATACCCTTCACCACACTGTGGTACAGGGTATTATGTCTTTGTGCATATGTTTGTAACAGGCAAAAGGAAACGAGATAGACACATGGTTCCTTTTGAGAATATGCATAGAATCACTTTCTAAGTCGATTTATGCATGTCCGTCCGTCCGTCCGTCTGTCCGTCTGTCTGTCTGTCTGTCTGTCCATGTTAAATTGTAAACAAAGTACAGGTCGCATTTATGATCCGAATTGAATGAAATTTGGTATAGGTCACTTATTCGGCCCAAGGACGAACCCTATTGAAATTGGGAAAAATCGGTTCAGATTTAGATATAGCTCCCATATATATATTTAACCGATTTAATGTAAACGGCCCCTATATATCTTTCGATTTGCACGAAATTTGGTACAGCTTAATCATTTAGGTCTAGAATGATGTCTGCCAAGTTTCGTGAAAATCGGTCCAGATTTAGATATAGCTCCCATATATAGTTTCGTCCGATTTCATGTATATGGTGCCCCAAAGTTCCTATATATCTTTTGATTTGCACGAAATTTGGTATAACGTACTGAATTAAGCCTAGAGTGATGTCTGCCAAGTTTGGAGAAAATCGGTCCAGATTTAGATATAGCTCCCATATATAGTTTCGTCCGATTTCATGTAAAAGGTGCCCCAAAGTCCCTATATACCTTTCGATTTGCGCGAAATTTGGCATAACGTACTGAATTGAGCTTAGAATGATGTCTAACAAGTTTGGAGAAAATCGGTCCAGATTTAGATTTAGCTCCCATATATAGTTTCGTACGATTTCATGTAAATGGTGCCCCAAAGTCCGTATATATCTTTTGATTTGCACGAAATTTGGCATAACGTACTGAATCAAGCCTAGAGTGATGTCTGCCAAGTTTGGGGAAAATCGGTCCAGATTTAGATATAGCTCCCATATATAGTTTCGTCCGATTTCATGTAAATGATGCCTCAAAGTCCCTATATAACTTTCGATTTGCACGACATTTGGCATAACGTACTGAATTAAGCCTAGAGTGATGTCTGCCAAGTTTGGAGAAAATCGGTCCAAATTTAGATATAGCTCCCATATATAGTTTCGTCCGATTTCATGTAAATGGTGCCTCAAAGTCCGTATATATCTTTTGATTTGCACGAAATTTGGCATAACGTACTGAATCAAGCCTAGAGTGATGTCTGCCAAGTTTGGAGAAAATCGGTCCAGATTTAGATATAGCTCCCATATATAGTTTCGTCCGATTTCATGTAAATGATGCCTCAAAGTCCCTATATAACTTTCGATTTGCACGAAATTTGGCATAACGTACTGAATTAAGCCTAGAGTGATGTCTGCCAAGTTTGGAGAAAATCGGTCCAAATTTAGATATAGCTCCCATATATAGTTTCGTCCGATTTCATGTAAATGATGCCTCAAAGTCCCTATATAACTTTCGATTTGCACGAAATTTGGCATAACGTACTGAATTGAGCCTGGAATGATGTCTACCAAGTTTCGAGAAAATCGGTCCAGATTTAGATATAGCTCCCATATATAGTTTCGTCCGATTTCATGTAAAAGGTGCCCCAAAGTCCCTATATACCTTTCGATTTGCGCGAAATTTGGCATAACGTACTGAATTGAGCTTAGAATGATGTCTAACAAGTTTGGAGAAAATCGGTCCAGATTTAGATTTAGCTCCCATATATAGTTTCGTACGATTTCATGTAAATGGTGCCCCAAAGTCCGTATATATCTTTTGATTTGCACGAAATTTGGCATAACGTACTGAATCAAGCCTAGAGTGATGTCTGCCAAGTTTGGAGAAAATCGGTCCAGATTTAGATATAGCTCCCATATATAGTTTCGTCCGATTTCATGTAAATGGTGCCTCAAAGTCCCTATATAAATTTCGATTTGCACGAAATTTGGCATAACGTACTGAATTAAGCCTAGAGTGATGTCTGCCAAGTTTGGAGAAAATCGGTCCAGATTTAGATATAGCTCCCATATATAGTTTCGTCCGATTTCATGTAAATGGTGCCTCAAAGTCCCTATATAACTTTCGATTTGCACGAAATTTGGCATAACGCACTGTATTGAGCCTAGAATGATGTCTACCAAGTTTCGAGAAAATCGGCCCAGATTTAGATATAGCTCCCACATATAGTTTCGTACGATTTCATGTAAATGGTGCCCCAAAGTCCCTACATAACTTTCGATTTGCACGAAATTTGTCATAACGTACTGAATTGAGCCTAGAATGATGTCTGCCAAGTTTCGTGAAAATCGGTCCAGATTTAGATATAGCTCCCTTTTATTATAGATTGATTTTAAGTAATTGACGTACTAAGGAACCAATAGAAACAAAACGTTCTGAAATTAGTATAACCTAACCTGTGACAAGTTTGTTTGAAATCGCTTAATATTTGGATAGAGCTTCCATATATATTTTCGACCGATTTCAAGTAAATTGGGCATCAGACTCCTCATGTTAGTCAGATTGACATCAAATTGTGCACAACGCACAAAATTGAGCATACAATTACGTAGTTGCGTTTTCTAGAAGTACAGACATAGCCCAACGGACTTATTTATATTTGTTTGAAGTCGATTAACATACTTTATGGATAGATCTAGGTAGATTCACATTTAGATAAATATTACTTTTTTTCATCCAATTACATGTTAATAGTCCTGTTTAATATACCCATAGTGGTGAAGGGTATCATATAGTCGGCCCCGTCCGACTTTACTACTTTCCTTACTGGTTCTCTATAAAATCTTAGCTGAATTGTGTTTTTCGAAATAAAAAATGTGCAGAATTGTGTTGTGCGGAATAAAAACATTGCTGAATTGTGTTTTTTGAGACAAAAACAATGCTGAATAGTGTTTTTCGGAATAAAAACCTTGCTGAATTGATGTTTCCTATCATAAAAGTTAGCTGAATTGTTATTTTATGTATAAAAATACAGCTGAATTAGGTTGAATTGTGTTTATCTGTTTAAAATCTTAGCTGAATTGGGTTCTTCGAAATGAAAACAATGCTGAATAGTGTTTTCCGAAATAAAAACCCTGCTGAATTGTTGTTTTCTATAATAAATGTTAGCTGCATTGGTTTTTTTCTACAAAAAAATGTTGCTGAATGAATTTTGTCAAATAAAAAAACTTTGCTGAATTGCCTTATACGAGGGTAAATGTTTATTAAATTGACTTTATTATTTAAAAAAATCAAAAAATTTAAGTGTCCTTCCAAAAAGAGGGCTCTCTACCTTCCTTCAAAAGAGGCCCCTTGACCTTCCTACTCCTCTTTAACCCTCCTCTACAGCAATTGTCACCCACCTCCTTTTTTGTAAATTACTTCATTTCACAATTTTTTATTTTCTTTTCTCTCTCTCTGTCAAAGAATTTTGTTGATATTTTATGATTTCAGTTTACATCTTCCCCTCCTACTGTTACACATACATATAAATATGGTTTTAGTTATGATTTTCACATATACGAGTATGTGTATTTGTGAATGGTAGGGGAAGGAGGTAATACACTGCCACTAGTATTTTTTTTTCTAGAAGATGACTGCCATTTGAATGTGTGGACGTGACATATTAATATGAATATGTTAAGGATTTGAACAAAGAAGAAAAAAAATTCACCAAAAATTCAGGAGCAACGTTTGAGAATGAATTCGAATGACTGTGACAAAAAATAGTCACAGCCATCGTCATCGCCATCATCATCGTATCGTCGTCGTATGTACGCTATAATAAAATGAAATATTTGTTTGGCTATTAAAACTGAAAACCGAATTTAAAATCTAAACCAACAGCAAATATATGCAATACGTCTCTTGTTGCGGTATAAACATGCGTCAGTGTGTGTGTGTGTGTAATGCCATTCATATTCATAGCCAGCATTGAGCCATAAAACGATTTACTGGCTCTCTCTCTCTAATTCAAAACAATTTAAATAAAAAATTTCTATGGATTTGAAGCATATTTTCGAAATGGATCAACTAGCATTTTGCAATAAGGAATGTCATATATATAACACATATTTATATATTTGTATATATTCCCCCCCAAAAAATGTAAGCCTGAAATTATGCTTCATTTGACAAGATTATCGTTTAAAATCCCCTTTAAAATTCCCCAAACTATAGACAAAGTCGTTTTGAGGGCATTTTAAACATATATAGTACGTGAAAAAATTATTCAGCTAAATTTTATTGACAATAACATATATTCAGCAAAGTTGTAGAATATAAAAAATTAACTTTGCCAGGGATTTGTAGAGAAAAGTTGTTTCAAAGATGATTTTTTATGGAACACTTCAATTCAACAAAGGTTTTTCGGTGGCAAAACACAATTCAGCTAAGTTTCTTTCTTTCATGCTACGTTTTTAAAGAAATATTTCGATTTTACGAAATTTTTATATGTAAAATCCCAATTCAGCTAAAGTTTTCTCTTGAAAACTTTAATTCAGCAACATTTTTAAATAGAAACCAGTAAGGAAAGTAGTAAAGTCGGACGGGGCCGACTATATGATACCCTTCACCACTATGGGTATATTAAACAGGACTATTTACATGAAATTGGATGATATAAAATATGTGATATTTATCTAAATGTGAATCTACCTAGATCTATCCATAAACATGTCATTCGTAGTTACAATGGGACAAAGGTATGTAAATCGACTTCAAACAAATATAAATAGGTCATCCATTGGGCTATGTCTGTACTTCTAGAAAACGCAACTACGTAATTCTATGCTCAATTTTGTACGCTGTGCAA
>NW_026877802.1:0-22824 GCF_032173495.1 Musca vetustissima | reverse complement strand
AATCCTTAAAATACCAAAATGTAAGGGTAGTCATTTTATAATGACTATACCTAAAAGTAATCCGATATTTATCATTTTGGGTAGGAAGATTTGACACGCAATGAGAATGCAAAATATCGAATTACAGTCAATTCTGTTAATAAACCTGCTCAAACTCCCAATATACCGAACATTGGGGAATGGGGTCTATAACTAAAATTATATTTTGTAAGAAGATTTTCCACATTGTGATAACCAAATATAGTAATTTATTGATTGCGAACTAGAAAAGCGAAATTGTATTATAAATAAGGAATATGTGATGGAGCTATGCAAAATTCTACCACGATTGGTTGGAAACTGCTATTATTTATTTTATTTATTCACATGCAAAAGGAATCGAGATAGATACATGGTTACTTTTGAGAATATGCATAGAATCACATTCTGAGTCGATTTATGCATGTCCGTCCGTCTGTCTATGTTAAATTGTAAACAAAATACAGGTCGCATTTATGATTCGAATTGGATGAAATTGAAATTGGGAAAATCGGTTCAGATTTAGATATAGCTCCCATATATATTTTCGTCCGATTTAAGGTAAATGGTACACCAATGTCCCAATATATCTTTTGATTTGCACGAAATTTTGAAGAGCGTACTGAATTAAGCCTAGAATGATGTGTGCTAAGTTCCGTGAAAATCGGTTTAGATTTTGATATAGCTCCCATATATATTTTCCTCCTATTTAATGTATATTGTGTACCAAAGTACTGAGTTGAGTTCTGAGTTGAGTCTAGTATGATGTGTGTTAAGTTTCGTGATAATCGGTTCAAATTTAGATATAGTTCAAATATGACTTTTCTTCCGATTTTATTTAAATTGTGCACTAAAGACACAAAGTTTGCCCGATTGGCTCACAATTTTGTACAATTAACTGAAGTTTATATAAATTAATCTCTGGCAGGTTTCGTTGAAATCGGTTCATTTTTAGATATAGATCCCACATATATATTTGAGTCCGATTTTAGGTAAATGGTGCACCAAACATGTTTGTTCGATTGATAAGAAATTTTGCACAACGAATCACATTGCGACCAGAATTTGTGCAGAATGATGTGGGTTAAATTTAGTGAAAATCGGTTTAAGTAAATGTTGCGCAAAAGACCCAAAGTTTGGCCGATTGACACAAACTGTTGAACAACGTACTGAAGTTAATATAACCTAGGATGTGGAAAGTTTTCTTGAATTCAGTTCAGATTTGGATAGAGCTGCCATATATATTTTCTCCCGATTTTAAGTAAATGATCCACCAAGAACTCAAAATGTAGCCGATATGCACAAAACACACTGAAATTAGTACAACCTAAGTTTAAAATTTCATGACAGGACTTTTATACTCTCATAGAGCCCGAAATGCTTATTTGAAATTAAAATCGAATAGGGAGCGTGCTATTTATACAGAGGGCTACACTCAGATACGGACATGTATCTTTTCCGCAAAGAGATTCTATCATCTTTGAGAACCTGAAATGCCAAATACAGTCACTTCGATTGAAAACTGGGGCTTTGATCGTCATAAGGACGGTGCTTAGTCAACTTTTTACAAAGTTTTCTAAGGGTAATTGAGAAACGGGATATTTATATTGTGACATAATCCAGGCCCAGACTTATATTTATTATTATAGACCTGATGGACCTATTCAGTTTCATCTATTGCTTCAAATCAAACATTCCATTCGCCTGATGTTGGATTTATAAATATTGAAAATGTTGATCATTTGTCTGTGAGGTACCAGAAGAAGATCAAGTCCGAAGATGGGACACATTGATCCCATCTTCGGACTTGATCTAATACGTTGAGTAAAGTTTGGTTCAAATCGGACTGTCCGATGTTCGCATGATATTATAAAATGAATTTTTAGCACAATTTGACTATTTTGTGGGGGAGGTACAAGAAGGAGTGGACCGATATCCCCATCTTCCCCATGAAGAAATAGTTTGGATTAAATCGCTTACTCCCTTCAAGAGTTATCGTTAACACATACATACGGACCGACATTTGTAAAGCCACTGTAAATTGTCTTAAGGGGACCCCCCATTCTCGGGCTCAAAAATTTTGTTGATATAATTCGAATCTACGCTGATTAAAGAATGTCTCTACAAAATTTCAAGTGAAAATCTCAAGAACTCTTGAAGATATATCCGATTTATTGTGTCAGCATCATGTGACGGCTGAAGGGCTTCTCAAACTTTAAACGCGTTTTTCTCTATACATTTTTTTTGCGAATGGCGGGCTCGATAACTCAAAAACTAATAAACCAATCGTTTTCCAATTTTTACACGTTTCTCTGTGAGTGTATAGCTATTGGATGAACTAGGATAAAGCCAATCGGTGAAGATCTTCCTTATTTTTTAACTTGGTTTTTGGTCAAAAATCGGCGATTTTCCAAAAATATTTTTTCAAAGGTCCACCATTTTGTTAATTTTAGAGCGAAGTCAATAATCCTAGTTCATACGAGAGACATGTACTCTTTCTAACACCGTTGGAATTTTCGGATTCCGATGTTCCAGTGAGGAGTTATCATGCCCGCCATCAAAAATAAGGACTTTTCTTTAATTACAAAAAACAACAACAAAACAACAACAAAACAATAACAAAATTTTTTTGTAAATTATTTTTCCTCTCTTTTAGATCTTCAATTATATGTGTGCAAAGTTACAAACCTTAACAAGCATTGGTATTGATCTTGAAAAATTAAAATCGAGAATGGGGGGGGGGTTCCCTTAAACGGGTTTGGTCCAAAGAAACATGTGGTCTAAATAATGTAATTCGATGAGACAAAGTTTTGCTGTATCAAAGAGTAAATACCTTTATTAGCCATTAGGATGAGGGTATAAATATACCGAAAAGGCATGTGTCATTATTTAAAGCATTGCCTTCAGGAAAATTGGCTAATAAATCAGAAAAAATATGTTTGTTAGAAACTCAACTGGTACGGGCAAACTCATCTACTCAATACGTAAATCTTAAATTCCACGATTTCAATCATCCGAACTTCGCATTATTGAAAAACTCGGCATTGATATTTTCAATTAACCGAATTTGACTGTATCACCCATGAAAAGGTTCTGTTCTACTTGATTTTAATTTAAATAGTATGATATGACTCCCCATATAAAGTAGGATGCGACCCATTTTCGGAATATTGAAGTGTCTACAATTTGACATTCCGTTCTTCCAGTGAATAAAAAGCTTCTTTACAGAAATGTAAAATTATAGCCATTTAGTTTGGGAAATACCGTTATACCTTTTATATACATGAAATAGGTTATTTGTATAGAACTCGTCCAAACATGAACCTATATTGTAAAATTTTAATTTTTTCATGTTTAATCAATAACATTTGTCCAAATTGGTTACAGGTTTGGTGTTTCAGGTTTATGTCAGCTGTTAATTTAAGATTAATATTACAATAATGATAATATGCCAATCGATTGGAAATCGGTAATAAAACGCTTCATAATCAATTATGTTATTTTTTATTAATATTGATGTATAAAAATTAATTTATTTATTTTTCTTCTGAAAAAATATCATCATTTTTAAAACAACAACTATCACATATCGTATTTTGTTAGCCTTTTAGACATAGTGCTAATCAAAGTGTGACATCTCATCAACAGCAAACGTAAAGGTCTTTAAACTTTTGAAATATTTAAATTTCTTAAACAAAAATGCCGAAAAAACGAAAATGATATGTAAATAAAAATGTGTCGGCAGCGGTTTACAACAACAACTACAACGACCACAGTCAAGCAACCGCAACATAAATACCGACCGTCACAGTAAATTCAACAATTGAATGATGAGCAACGAACGAACGGTTAGTGTGTGTTTTAGGAGGAAGCCATGTAGAAGGGAACAAAAAAAGAAATAAAAGAAGAATCAACGAAAATAATAAAATAAAATGGTAATCTTCGCCAACTAAGGTAAGCAAATTAGATAAACATCAAAGGCGTTTCTTACTCACAGTATTTCGAAGCAAACAAAAATTTGTGATTGAAAATTATTTCTTAGATAATTTCATTGGGTTGATTTACGAAAAAGAAATAAAATAGTCTGGAGATATACAGGTGCGTTCAAATAAGGGATTGATAAAGAATCATACCACTTGTATTGTGTTATATTTAACCAGTAAGGAAAGTAGTAAAGTCGGACGGGGCCGACTATATGATACCCTTCACCAGTATGGGTATATTAAACAGGACTATTAACATGAAATTGGATGAACTAAAATATGTGATATTTATATAAATGTTAAACGACCTAGATCTATATATGGGAAATTACAAAAATCTTTTAAATTCCTTGAAGCTGAGGTTTGCAAGGTTATAACTCGCGATATATGAACATATTGCATATAATTTAAATTCAATTCTATAAAATGAAGTGTTCTTGTCAAAATCTTAAAATATTGGTAATAAATAATAAGTTGCGTGGAAGCTGTGATGGAGGTAATGTAAAAAAATGGGTGGAAATGTGTTGAAGCCAACGAGTTTTTTTGTGTTCGTTCCCGATTTGTGGCTAAACTACACAACGCACGCGCCTGTGATCAGTGACTAAGTTGCAGAATACCCCATGGACAATATGGTTCTAATGTATGATTTCTCGATATAATAACTGCATCCACCCAAAATGGATGCTGACATTTTGAAGCCGGATTTTCCGTGTTTTTTTAATTTTTCTTATAATTAGGATGCGCATCCAGATAATAGAATAAACAAATTATAGGATTGTAGAACTCGTGATTCTGCTTCGTTTAGTGTATATCTCATGAATGTGCTCACTGCAGCTTCTTTGCAATTGGGTTCCAAAGACGAAAAGTTGGTGCGTAAATTTTTATAAAAAACATATTTTTTGAGTCTAAAATTAAGAAAGTCCATTCAAATTCCGTGGAACCCCGCGTGATTTTAGTTTTTTTACGTGCCGGATCTAATGAGCCCATCCATGTTGAATTCCGTCCAATAAAACGGCGGATATAGGTACCTTGAATGTGGGAAAAACTGCAAAAACTTATTTTGATAAATTCGCGTAAATAATCGCGGTTTTCTTCGAATTAATTTTACATGCATTTATGCTTGTATTGTCAAATTCGCGAATCTGTGTGGAAATAGGTCAAAAAAACCTTCGATACGCGAATAATATGCGCATTTTATCCAAAATTGATTGTGGAGGCACATCCGCGGTTCTTAACCGATCCTTTTAAAATAGGTGTCCTTTTGTGTATTTTCATAGGAGATTACAGAAATCGGATGCGCATAAAAATCGTATGCACGTTGCGTGATTTTTAGCCATTTTTAGGATTTTTGCATAGTAAAGTGCATCGAGTGGCACACTTTGACCGCTATATTAAACATCGAAAAATTCATAATTATTGAACGACATTGATTCGGTTTATACGAAAATCGGATGCGCATCAACTGATTTCAACTAATTCGCGAATTGCAAGCTTTTCAATATTGATCATTTATATGTATTGTAAGTGCAATATATTTAGCCATTAATGACGTCGAAACTCTTATCAGATGAATCTACCGATATTTAACAATCATCTAAAAGAATTTTCAGAAGAAAGCGTCGTATATTTTAGAAGTTTAAGGCAAAAACGTATCCTCTTAACCATACTAAAAAATCGAAAATTCAAAAAAAAGTTTTGTTTTGATTCAAAAATTAATTTATTTTATTTGCAGATATCTTCATGATTCTATTTGTTTTTCCCGACTATTAAACCGTATTGCAATGTGATTTGACAAGTATACAAAGAAAACAAATGTGTTTAACCATTTGTGAAGAAATTCGCGAATTACAACAAATAGAAATTCATTTAATTTATATTTGAAATACAAGATTTAAAACCGCTATAACTTTTGTGCGCAGCATCCGAATTTGTGAACGCGAACAGATTTCGAATCAGCATATTTTTCTTAACCTATGTACCAAAAATCATAAATGTGCTCGCAAAATTTTTTTTCAAATTTTTTTAAATGGAATTTTAAAAGAATTTTGTAATTTCCCATATATATATATATATATATATATATATATATATCTAGATCTGAAGCGATTTTCACGAAACTCAGCACACATCATTCCAGCATCAATTCAGTACGCTATGGCAAATTTTGTGCAAATCGAAAGATATATGTGGACTTTGGTGCACCATTTACATGAAACCGGACGAAACTATATATG
This sequence comes from Musca vetustissima, assembly GCF_032173495.1. NCBI lineage: Eukaryota > Metazoa > Arthropoda > Insecta > Diptera > Muscidae > Musca > Musca vetustissima. The sequence goes on along the minus strand of NW_026877802.1, from coordinate 16,589 downwards.
GGAGCAATATCTGAATCTGGACCGATTTTCACGAAACTTGACAGACATGATTCTAGGCTCAGTTCAGTACGTCATGCCAAATTTTGTGCATCGAAATCGAAAGATATATAGGGACTTTGGTGTACCATTAACATTAAAATCGGACGAAACTATATATGGGGGCTATATCAAAATCTGGACTGATTTTCTCGAAACTTGGCAGACATCATTCTAGGCTCAATTTAGTACGTTATGCCAAATTTCGTGCAAATCGAAACCCAAAGTTAGGCAGATTGACACAACATTTTACACAACGTACTGAAGTTAATATAACCTCGCGTGTGGAAAGTTTTATTGAAATCGTTTCAGATTTGGTTTGAGCTCCCATATATATTTTCTACCGATTTTAAATAAATGATGCACCACGAACTCAAAATGTGGCCGATATGCACAAATGAAAAATTTAGTATAGGTTGCAATATGACGATGGGATATCTCTTAGGATTCATCTGTTGAATATGCCCAAAGTGGTGAAATCGGTATATCCGACTTCGGATATGCCCCGTCCGATTTTACTACTTTCCTTAATGTTTTTTGACCTGTGTTATATATTATAGCCAAGCTGAAACAAGCAAACAAGCGGTATAATTTCTTCGGCAAAGGAAACCATAGAGTTTTCAACACATTTCTATGAATAATCCCATTTATTACCTAAGAAATTTCTTAAATTGATGGAACTTCTTAATAAGAAACAGTCCAATATCATTATTGGCTCACCTTCACGCTTCCCAGTACCTTTGCAATACTATGGTTTGATGCTTTCATTTTTTAATTTCTCACTTTTTTCGTGACTGAGAACATAATATTTCTCCACTGAGTCGGATTCCAATTAATATTAGGGTTTGCTAAAGCTCGGCATGTAGCCCTGCCACCAAAGCTCGTCGTTATTTTATTCTTAATTTGGAAATTTCTTGAGAATTGAGTGTCAATCTGAGTGACGCCATTTACATGAAATCGATCAACATTAGATGTGGGAGCTCTACAAAAACACTTCAATTTCCTTCGAATATACCCTTAACATTGACCTACCAAAATATTTTGTCTCTCCATTGTGGCAATTCAAAATACTGTACCGTTCTTTCCGTTTTTTTGGCTTATTGTTAAGCCAGTCACAGAATACCAACATCATCATCGTCGCACACACAATGAATGACCTTGTCAACAATGTGCTTCTTCGGTTGTTGTTGCTGCTTCTATTTTATCGTATCGATGACTATGACAGACACAATTTTTTGTGAATATGCGTTAGCCATTTGTTTGTTTAGCAGACAATTTCAACGATTTTTTGGCAACAGAGAATGAGAGAGAAAAGGGGAGAGTGTGTGTGTATAAGAGAAAGATAGATGTTGTTATGCTATCCGAATATGTCGTTTATTTATTTAAGAAATGGACTGTGAATGATCTGCCCAGTAAATTTACTTTGAGGTGACGTTAGGTGTTCTGCGAGTATGTGTTGTATTGTGATGCTGTCAGGCATTTTACCAATTTGGGGAAAACAAAATTGTGTAGGCTTTCTTTTTGGGTAATATTTTGTTTTGTGTTTCCTTGTGAAAAAAATTGTTTCTGGCTGGTTCATTGTATTCATGTCTCGTTTGTGTCATGTAGCTCATCCACAACTCATAAAGTATGAAACGATTCATTGTTTTTTTTTATTTTCTTTCATACATTTTCGATCAAAAGGTTACCACCAAGTTGTTTCCTAAGAAAGAGAAATAAAAAAAAACAATACACCACGAATAAATGGGGAGTGATATGCCCTCCCAAAAAATATTCAGTTTGAATTTAATGATTCATTGATTTTTGTGACACATTTTAAATTTTATAGCAATATTTTGGCAATATTTTTTAGCGGGGTATTCAAACGTGCGTAAGGTGTGTTTCATTGCGTTTCCGCCAACGCATAATACATAAGCCTCATATTTATAGGCCATTAAAAGATAAAAGCTGTCTGTCATAACCGAAAACGAATTTGAATTTGTGCCAAGGTATAGAAGTACCTGTTTATTTATGATGTGCGCCAAAAATTTCACTTCCACAGATGCTGTATGATTCATTGCCAGTAATTTGACGTCTGAGATAATAAAACATATTTACATTACTTTTCTTATAGCTGATATTATATGGTATGATATGATATTGAACATCAATTATATTTCGGATTTGTACACCTCAAGGATACACTTTTGCCTTATGGACTATTTGCAATAGTGGACTATTTTGCAATCCGTACATAGTCTTTTTGGGGTAGCGGGAAATCATTTCGTGGTTTTTTGGGGGATTTTTCACATTAGCGATTTTTATAGCTGCATATGAATATTATTATTTAATGGAGTACGAGTAATTTAAGAAATATTCAAACCCATTTGAATTACATTTAACACACATTCTTTTATACCGACTTTGATGATATGCAGAAAATTCACTATTGATGGAACAGTTGTAGCGACTTTGGTAAGCCATTTACATGAAATGCGAATACAAAAATATGTGGACAGTCTGTGTTCATGCACCTTGGGTATATATACGCCTTAGAACTTAACATTTACCAAAATTTTATAATACTAATGTATTTATTTTTTTATTTGCAGAAAATAGTCCATCATCGACAAGTGTAAGTATATTCTTGACCTGTTATTAGTTAATATAATTTTTAGTTCTTAGTTGCAATTAAAAAACCCGATTTTCTCGAAATTTAGCACACGTCATTCTAGACTCAATTGAGTACGGCATGACAAATTTCGTGCAAATCGAAATATATGTAGAGATTTTATTTACCTTAGATCGGACGGAAATATATATAGGAGCTATATATAAATCTGACCCGATTTTCTCAAACTTGGCACACACCATTCTGCAACTATTTGAGTTCCATATGTCAAATTTCGTGAAAATCGAAAGATATATAGCAACTTTGGTGCCCCATTTACCTTAAATCGGATGAAAATATATACGGGAGCTATATATAAATCTGAACCGATTTTCTTGAATTTCATCAGGGTTCGTGCTTGGGCTATATAAGTGGCTTGTGCCAAATTTCATCCAAATCGGATCATAAATGTGACCTGTACTTTGTTTACAATTTAACATCTACAGGCGGACAGACGGACGGACGGACATGCATAAATCGACTCAGAAAGCGATTCTATGCATATTCTCAAAAGGAACCATATGTCTATCTCGTTTCCTTTTGCCTGTTACAAACATATGCACAAACATGTACCACAGTGTGGTGAAGGGTATAAATACCAGGACCTTTATATGATGGCTACTTCAAATCACGAAAAATATCTGCAAACATATTTCTCAAATATTCCAGTATGTCACAATACAAACATTTCGACGGAAAAATGCAGTCTAGACCATCAAATACCGAAAATCTTTATTTTAGAATGTGCATTTTCTTGGTGAGTGTTTTATATAAGAACTATGTGAAATCGAAAATTTTATTCAAATTTATTTATCATTCTGAAACATCGAAGGTTTTGGAGACTGACATACATCTTTGCAGAAAATTATCAATACAGGTTTATGTTTTGACATAGCCCCCATATCAATATCCCGTCCGATTTTCAGCATTTTGAGGATAGTAGTCGCATTTTCCCAAAGAAAAGGCTCTTATTGGCCATTTCGGGGTCTTGGTGGTGGATATACGTCTGTGCAGGAAATAATAATTATAAGTCCATTTTTGAAGTGTCCCACCAAAAGGGTTTTGGAGGTTGTACGCTAGCCTCCAAAATGCAAAAAAATATGGTTATATACCAAAGTTTTCTAATAACCCCAATATAGAGGTCTTGACCCTTGCTACGTTTTTAAAAGTTTCCGCCGCATCTTTCCACTAATGTGGTCCTAATTGTCCCCAACATAACTATGTTTTCTGGGTATTATAGCTTTGTGGTAGCGACCTGTAAACGGACATATATCTCTAGATCGACTCGGCTAGTCCAGATATGCCGATTGGTATATTAAAAGGTGGGTCTAGAACCAATATTTTTCGGACCAACAAACTCTTGGGGCCCCATGTGTGTCCGTTCATTCGTCTGTCAATTATAATTTGTAAACACGATACAGGCCACAGTTATTGGCCAATTGTCACGTTATTTTGCATGTAGGTCAGGTTATAGCAAAAGAATACCCCCATTATTTTTGGCAAAGATCGATTAATATTAAAGGGATCAAATGGACCAATAATTTTTATATTGTTTTTGCTGTTCTCTCTGGTCGCTCCAAAGACCGCAATTATGACCCGAATATCACGTAATTTTACATGGAAAATCCCCCTTGGCAAAGAATTAGCATGATTGTTGTAATAAAGATCGGTCAATATTTAACGGGTCTAATGAACCCAGACTTTTGTAGGGAAAATTACAAAATTTGGATTCTGGCGCGTATATATTTACTCCTGAAGGACATAGACCGGGCTGTCGATTGTCTATCCAGGAGGAATGGTTGACCTTTAAATTGTTAGCAATAATATGATTGTATGCACTCGGATAGAGGAGTTATACGTAAATATTTGGTCTACGTATTCCGATATTGTTAAGTATTACCATTAACAGATTAGAGGGCAGATATGTAGCGCTGATAGCTGGGAAATAATAAAAATATAATTTTCAATGATGATGATGATAAAGTTTTCGAATGAAATTACCGAAAACTTTATTGTTGTCGGGTTTTCTAGGCGCTCTAAACGCCACAAATATAAGCCGAACATCCCAAATTGTGGGGAAGGCGATCTGACCAACTAATTCGAATGACTGTCATTATAATGAAGGTCAATTTTTAACGGGTCAACATTTAAAATATTTCAAGGGCTCAGAATAAATATCCGCAGAAACGTATAGATTTGTGGTAGTTGTGTAGGGTATCATATGGTCAACACCGTCCGACTATTCTGCATCGCTCACTTCTTTGGTTTTCCGGATTTGTAAAAAGTGACATTTCTGTTTACACAATTATCTAAATAGGTTCTTGTTTTGACTTTGTCCTTGTTTGTCCTTGTTTTGACTTTGTTTGAAATTGCGCACAGCATACTGCATCAAGTACAGATTGACCTGTGTGTAGTTTTCATAAGATGGAAGCAGATTTAGATATAGCTGCCATATAAATGTTCGTCGATTTTATTTAAATGGTGTATCAAAATCCCAAGGTTTGTCCGAATGGCATATAATTTTGCACAATATACTGAAATGGGTTTACAATAAAGTATCATATAGATGCAGCTCTCATATTTAATTTCGTCAGATTCCTTCAAAGGACCGTCAAATACAACTACGTTTTTTCCAATAATAATCTTAATATCATCTCTTGTATATATCCAATGTGGTGAATGGTATCATATAGTCGGCCTCGTAAGACTTTTTACATTTTTCTTACTGGCTTTATCTTTGTTTCGTCGATGTGTTCTTGTAGTCGTTTTCACAATAATTTTTTTTTGTGTTATAAGACATTGGCAATATTGTACCGTAGCAGCTAAATTTAGTTTCATCGCATTGCTTTCATCTCAACATCAAAGGGGGATTCTTTTTCTTTTAACAAAAAATGCGCTTTTATCTTTAAATAAGGCCTTGGGGGAAGTACACTGCATCTATTTTTGCAAATTAACAATTATCTTAAGTTTTGTTTTATTTAAATTGGGCTTCTGAATACGGAGTCTATAGAATGCTGTCATATCTTATTTGCAATGCAATAATAAAACATTTCCTTCCTGATTATTAACGAGAAGTTTATGTCGCCCGAATTATCGTGGAAAATATACTTGTCATTAGGGTTCGTGCAATGCGTATTTATTTTCACTCTAAATTAGCCGGATTCTTCGACTTATTGACAACACAAAGAAAATGTAAATAAATAAGAACAAGTGAAAAAGCGTTAAGTTCGGCCGGGCCGATCTTTGGATACCCTCCACCATAGTTATACTGACAGATACATGCATTGAAAATATAGGGAACATACCAAAAAGTGGTTATATACCGACAATTCTACAAACCGATTTATGTGAACCATTATGTACACTAAATACAAACTTCAGCAATTTTTATTGGGGTATTTTCCTAAAATCTATAAAATCAAAAAAGTGGACTGATACTGATAACGCACGGAAGAGTATAAATTCCTCAAACTACTGTAATTTAGATTACAAAGTAATTACAAAGTTAGTGAATATTTGGGGATATCATTATATGAGGGCTATGCCTAATTAATGACCGGTATATGCCAATATTTAACCCAATATTTTAATTGTTTATCTCAATTTTTTCCTTCAGGAGGTATCACTATATTGAAGAGATGCCTAAATGTCCGCCGATATATTTCATTATCGTCATGTTTGAGATGGCTAAATAGTCTAACGACTACCCAACACAACACACGGAACAAATCAGATAACTATTTTAATATAAAAGAGGGGGTTATATGGGGACTACCCCCAAAAAGGGGTGAATATTAATAATTTTTGGTGGGGAGATTTGTTACCATATACGAGTACAAAATACCGAATTTCAGCGAATTCCGTTAAAAAACGCGCTCAAGAACCTATAAATATAGCAAATTGTGTGTACCCTTATATGGGGACTACCCGAAAAAATTGATCTATATTTATAATTTTCTGTGGAGAGATTTGCTACCCAATAATAACTGAAATTACTAAATTACAACAAATTCGATGAAAAAATCCGGTCAAAACCCCCCAAAAACTGGAAATTGGGAGGTACCCTTACATGGGGCTTCCAGAAAAAGTGGACCTATATTTATAATTTTTAGTGGGGAAATTTGGTACCCAAAAAGAACCCAATGTACCAAATTTCATCGAATTTGGTTGAAAACCGCGCTCAAGAACCCTAAAATACCGAAAATTGGGGGGTACCCTTATATGGGGGCTACCCGAAAAAATTGACGTACATTTTTATAATTTTTAGCACAGAGATTTGCTACCCAATAAGAACTCAAAGTACCGAATTTCAGCGAATTCGGTTGAAAAATGCGATCAAAAATACCGCAAAATTGGGGATACCCTTATATGGGGGCTATCCGAAAATATGGACCCATATTTATAATTTTCAGTGGAGAAATTTGCTACCCAATAAGAACTCAATACACCAAATTTCAGCGAATTCAGTTGAAAAACGCGCTCAAGAACCTCAAAATACCGAAAATTGGGGGGTACCCTTATATGGGAGTTATGCCTAAACATGGAGCGATAAAGCCCATCTTCGAATTTGACCTGCCTGCAGACAAAAGATTTCGATGTGCAAAATTTTGGCGATCTATCTCAACGCGTTTAGACGCTAGAGCGATTATAACAGACGGACGGACATGTTTAGAACGTCTTAGAATTTTACGCTGATCAAGAATATATATACTTTATAGCAGGGAATTACGCAGGAGGGTGGCCCCCCCGAAATGATTTTTTCCACAGTAAATTTATGTTTGCAACACCGACTTTTTTCATTTTGTACTACCGGCCCCCCTGAAATGAAATCCTGTGTACGTTGCTGCTTTATAGGGTCGGAAATGATTATTTCGATGAGTTACAAACGGAAAAACAAAATTAATATACCCTCCATACTATGGTGGAGGGTATAAAAAGGTAAAGCAGTAAGAAGAATTTGAACGAAAAACACAATTTGCTTATTTACCCACCGATAAATAATAAAAAAAATCATTCAGGTGTAACATGCGTTGCCAATAGCTTGCAACAGCTTGATACAAAAAAAAAAAAAAAAAGAATATAACGACACACAAAGCGACCGATGGCGGGGGTTCTAAATTGGAAATAAGTAATGAATCTTTTATGGCTAATGGGGTGGTTACATACAGCTCTTTGGGGCAACAGCAACAGAGTATTTACTCCACGTGTTTGAGAATGTCTCTTAAAAAAAGAACGTTTCTTATTTTCTTCAACGTTTGACGAGCTTCTGATTTTTTATTATTTACAATTGAATGATTTTCAGGGTTTGCTGAGGTAAATTGCAATTATATATTGAGTTATTTGTATTTTCTCTTTCATCCCAGCTACTCAGTTAATAAAGTTCGTGTTTATATTTCATCTTTTTTCGATATAAGAAACCAATATAATCATCAATATTTAATATTTCCAAACGATTGAGCCATTCCAATTTTGAGAGGTGCTTTTCTATGTTTTTTTTCCTATACGAAACATTATTTCGTTTTCTTTTATGATACGATTTTATAAATGATTGATTTTTAGATTTATTGCTGCAAAAATATATTTTGAGTTTATTTATTTGATTTTTATTACAAATATTTTACAATAGCCTCCATAGAATAATGTAATAAAAAATAATAAATACAAAATGTTATAGACAATAATTTGATGTCATGTGTTTATAACTGTTTTACCTTTGGTATATAAAATACATATTGAACAGTTTGTTTGCAACAAATTTTATTTGCAGCAATGATTTTATATGGAACCTAAATTTAATATATACTAAATATCAATCATATTTATGTTCGAGTTTCCGATAGAAAAATCAATAATGGACAAGAAAGGCTATGACAATACATGAAACCCCCTTAAATCCGTAGTGCCAAATTACAGTCACTTTGGTGGCTAAAACCCTGAAAATACTGAAAATGGAGCTGTACTGTAAGCCTGTACAGTTATATCGAGTTATACCAATATATACCGTTTTCGATACCATAAGTTTGGTTCTCATTTCTATCAAAAATTATACATATTTGTATACTTTTTCGGTCAGCCTCCAAATTTCGGTATTTGGACACATTTTCAACCAAATAGTTTCCGTCCGTCTGTCTATTAGTCCACGATAATTTATAAACACGATAGTGGCCCCAGTTATTGACCAATCTTCAAGAAATTTTTCATGTAGGATGGGTTCTGGCCAATGAAGATCCCTATTGTTTTTCGTAATGATCGGTTAATATTAATATAGACGAAGTGGACCAAATACTTAATTTGTGTCACTTTTTTCTGGTCGCTCCCGAGACCGCAATTTTGGCCCGAACGTCGCGAAATTTTACATGCAGAAGGGGATTGGGTCAAAGAATCATAATGCCTCTTTTGATAAAGGTCGGTCTTTATTTAGCGGGTCAATTGGACCCTCTATGGCGAATAATTTTTATACCCTTCACCACACTGTGGTACAGGGTATTATATCTTCGAATTTGGTGTGAAAAATGACAACTTTGCATTCTATGCCGAATAATATTTATACCTTTCACCACACTGTGGTACAGGGTATTATGTCTTAGTGCATATGTTTGTAACAGGCAAAAGGAAACGAGATAGACACATGATTCCTTTTAAGAATATGCTTAGAATCACTTTCTAAGTCGATGCATGCATGTCCGTCCGTCTGTCATTGTTAAATTGTAAACAAAGTACAGGTCGCATCTGAATTGGATAGAAATTAGCATAGGTCACTTATTTGACCCAAGGACGAACCCTATTGAAATTGGAAAAAATCGGATCAGATTTAGACATAGCTCACATATATGGGAAATTACAAAATTCTTTTAAAATTCCATTAAAAAATTATTGGTACATAGGTTAAGAAAAATATGCTGATTCGAAATCTGTTCGCGTTCACTAATTCGGGTGCTGCGCACAAAAGTTATAGCGATTTTAAATCTTGTATTTCAAATATAAATTAAATGAATTCCTATTTGTTGTAATTCGCGAATTTCTTCACAAATGGATAAACACATTTGTTTTCTTTGCATACTTGTCAAATCACATTGAAATACGGTATAATGGTCGCGAAAAACAAATAGAAGCATGAAGATACGGAAAATAAAATACATTATTTTTTGTTTTAAAATAAAAATGTTTTTTTTTTAATTTTCGATTTTTATACCCTACACAACTATGTTGTCAGGGTATTATAGCTTTGTGCAGCTCCAAAAATTTGTAACGCCGCGAAATATTGGTCCTAGATCATCCTGAGTCGATCTAGACATGTGTGTCCGTCCGTCTGTCCATTATAATTTGTAAACACGATACAGGCCACATTTATGGACCAATCTTCACGAAATTTTGCATGTAGGATGGGTTCTGGCCAATGAAGACCCCTATTGGTTGTGGAAAAGATCGGTTAATATTTAGGGGATGAAATGGACCAAAAACTTTATTTTTGTCGGTTTTTCTGGTCGCTCCAGAGGCCGCAATTATGGCCCAAACACCGAATTTTTGCATGGAGAAGGGGATCAGGCCAAAGAATAAGCATGCCTGTTTTGATAAAGATCGGTCAATATTTAGCGGGTCAAATGGACCCTAACTTTTGTGTGAAAAATGACAAAATTTGTATTCTATATTTCTAATTTACCATTGAAGGACATAGATCCGAGAAATTGATAGTATATCCAATAGGAGTGGTTGATTAAATTGATACCAATTATATTGTCTTAGGTAGTCGGATGCGGGAGTTACACTTAAATATTGATATATTATTTAGTAATATTCAATATATTCATATATTATTTAATAATATAATATATATTCATATATTATTTAGTAACCTATTACCACACTGGAGGGCGGAAATATAGCGCTGATCGATTTGAAATGTTCTATGAGGTTCCAGTTATGGTCAAGGACAACGCCTAAAATGTTAGGTGATGATCAGAAGATATTTTTCAGATGAAGTGGACCGAAAACTTAATTATGTGTACTTTTCGAGTTGAAAGCCGAACATCACAACACAACCCACAGTGAAGGGAATCTGGACAAGTAATTAGAGGTGCTGTACTGATTATTAGTAACATTTGCTGACCTCTGCCAGTCAAAAGTGTGCGAATATCGCGAAATATTGCCCAATCTCAGAATATAGAACCACAAAAAGTTAAATTGTCATGGAAGTTGTGTAGGGTATCATATGGTCGGACCCGTCCGACTATACTGCTCCGCTCACTGGTTTTAGTATGTTTAAGAGGATACGGGTTTTCCTTAATCTTCTAAAATATACGACGCTTTCTTCTGCAAATTCTTTTAGATGATTGTTAAATATCGGTAGATTCTATTGTTAAGAGTTTTGACTTTAAAAACGACCAAATATAGGTACGTATATCCGCCGTTTTATTAAGCAGAATTGAACAGGGATGGGCTCATTAGATCCAGCACATAAAAAAAAACTAAAATCACGCGGGGTTCCACGGAATTTGAGTGGAATTTCTTAATTTTAGACTCAAAAAATATGTTTTTTATAAAAAATTACGCACCAAATTATCGTCTTTGGAATCCAATTGCAAAGATGATACGGTGAGCACTTTCATGAGATATACACTAAACGAAGCAAAATCACGAGTTCTACAATCCTATAATTAGTTTAATCCAATATCTGGATGCGCATCCTAATTATAAGAAAAATTAAAAAAAACACCGGAAATCCGGCTTCAAAATGTCAGCATCCTTTTTGGGTGGATGCAGTGATTATATCGAATAATCATACATTAGAATCATATTGTCCATAGGGTATTCTGCAACTTAGTCACTGATCATATGTGCGTGCGTTGTGTAGTTTAGCCACAAATCTGGAACGAACACCAAAAAACTCGTTGGCTTCAACACATTTTCGCCCATTTTTTTTTTACATTACCACCATCACAGCTTCCACGCAACTTATTATTTATTACCAATATTTCAAGATTTTGACAAAAACACTTCATTTTATAAAAATGAATTTAAATTTTATGCAATATGTTCATATTTCGCGAGTTATAACCTTGCAAGGAATTTAAAAGATTTTTGTAATTTCCCATATATCAAATTTTTTAGAATTTACAAAATTGGAGATCGATCCGGCCGAACTTTTTATACCCTCCAGCATTAGGTTGACTAACAAAATATTTAAAATTAATAGCGGAAAATACGAGACATAAAGATGAATGAAATTCTCAAAATATCTATCTGGTGGTGATATCGTTATGTGAACCCAAAATAGCAAATTACAGTCAATGTAATTGAAAAACGTGAAAAAATCCCCATATTTAGGGGGTACTGTTATATAGGGGATACCTAGAAACTTGAGCCAATATCAATACTTTTTGGTACGGAGACGTGTTATTCAATGAGAACCCAAAATACAAAGTTGCAGCAAATACAGTAGGAAAAAATGTACCGTTGTACAAGTGAATATTAATAATTTTTGGTACGGAGGTGTGCTACAGCATGAGAACCCAAAATGTCACATTACAGTCAATTCGTTCGGAATGCGTGTCACAAATCCCCAAATACCTAATATGGGGGCTATACCAAAACATGGACCGATTTATGCCATTTGCAATACCAAAAGAGACGGACAGACAGACCGACGGACATGTGTAAATCGACATAGTATTTTATTCTGATCAAGAATATATATACTTTGTGGGGTCTCCGTTGAATTTTTCGAGGTTACGGATATAGTCCTTTAAAAAATATAAATTAAAAACCAGTAAGGAAATTAGTAAAGTACGACTATATGATGCCCTTCACCTCTTTGGGAATATTCAACATATGTCACCTAACAGACTCCACCTTTTCGAAAGAACATTGACATGAAATTGAACAAATTTAAATATATGTGATGTTTCTGGAACCAATGTTAAATTTCATATCATTCGGGCAAATTTAGAGTCGTTTCGACTAATTTATGTAAATCGATTTTATTTACATAATTTTAATCTCAATCAGAGAATAGTCATTTTAGTCTCAATTTTATACGTTTCGTGTCAACCGGTGCAAAATTTACCTAAACTCCAACGAACATACAACTTTGGGTCTTTAGAGCACACTTTACATAAAATTGAAGGAAAATATATATGCTATATGCTATATTTAAATCTGAACCGATTTTTACGAAGCTTAGCAGACATGATTCTAGACTCAATTCAGTACGCTATGCAAAATTTCGTACAAATCGAGAGATATATAGGGAATTTGGTGCACTATTTACCTAATCGGACAAAAATATATATGGGAGCTATATCTAAATCTGAACCAATTTTCACGAAACCTAACACACATCATTCAAGATATAATTAAGTACGCTATGCCAAATTTCGTGCAAATCGGAAAATTTATAGGTACTTTGGTACACCATTTACCTTAAATCGGACGAAAATATATATGGGAGCTATATCTAAATCTGAAACGATTTTCCGAATTTCATCTAATTCGGACAATAAATGCGACCTGCACTTTGTTTACAATTTAACATCAACAGACGGACGGAAAGAGATTCTATGCATATTCTCAGAAAGTGATTCTATGCATATTCTCAAAAGGAACCATGGGTCTATCTCGATTCCTTTTGCCTGTTACAAACATATGCACAAAGACATAATACCTCTAGAAAATATTTATTTGAAAACCCCGCGCCTTATGGTTCTCTATTTTTTTTTTTTTCATGAACACATGTAGGCTTATAATGTTATCTCAATCGTCATTACCATGACAAATGTCATACATGTTTAGAGATAATGCCACACGTTTTTTTATTTTTTTTTTACAAACCACTTCTATTTCCAAATTCCATTGTAATTAGTTCGTATTTGCATAGAAATTACCTCATTACAGTGACGAATATACAGAGTGGCAAATTATCAAAAATGTAGTAGGCAAGCAATTCTAAAAAAAACAGTGGTATGCCTCTATATATGTGCCTCAATTTTGAACATATATTTTAACACAACCACTAATTTTTGGGAGAAAAAGCATTCTCCCTTTATTCTATACGTCAATGTTCAACAAAGGCTCTGCAACAAAATCCAATTACATTTCTATATTTAAAATGTTGCTGTGTAATTTTAGAGTTGCTGCAAAAACTCCATTTCGTAACTTTCATGTAAGCCAACAAATTGTTCTCTCTCCTGAAAATGCCCAGTAATTAATGAAATGTCGAGAAAAATAAAGTTACACATACTCCACATATGTATTTATTTTAGAAACCATTCATATCTACACCCTTTTTAAAATATTTTGATGTATGTTGTTCAACAACATTTGCTCATTTGTTGTAATTCATATGCAAAACAGGCAAATGAGGAAAAAAAAAAACAGAACAGAAAGTCATGTCAAAATTAAGCAAATTTGCTTGTCTATAAATTTGAAAATGTTTTGCCCGAATCGTTACGGAGTCGTTTGTTCTAGTTATGGTCATAATTATAATTTCGTTTGTTAGTAAATAATGCTTGCACAAACATGGATTAGTATGTCGGTACTTTGTGGATACACAGTTTTTGGCTAGTTGTGTAGTGACTAATCGGTATTAGTGGGCATTATGTGTGTCACAATTGTTGAAATTACATACATATGTAATGGTATGTGTACATGCACAAGGATAATAAACATATTATGAGTTACATAAATTACAATAACTCTATAAATACAATTCAATTCAGGAAATTTAGAAGTTTTCGATATTTTGTGTTTAATATCGGACAGTTTGTAATATATTTTAATATACTAGATGATCTAATGTATATATGAAAGTCATATAACATGGCGATCAAGTGAACCATATCCTCAGCCTTATGGGTAATGAGTAGTCGATTTACAAATTTCCATCCTGTCTAGTTGGCTGGTAGAAACAACACTCAAAAAGAGAAACAATTTTCATATAAACATAAATCATGTTCTAAGATGGAAAATATCGGTTCGCTTCTTCTGGTACCTCATTCACGAAATGGTCAAAATTTTGCTGGAAATTAAATTTATAATATAATACGAACAGAGTATTTTATTTCAACCAAGCAGACGGGGATTATCGATCCTTCTATTACCTTCCGCACAAACGATTAAAAATAAAAATATTATGGAAATGGAATGTCAAGAGTATATTCGACATCGGATTTTTACCCACTACTTCTCCACTGCCCCTTTCATAAACGGTCAAATGGATTGTCCGTTTTAATTCAATATTTCCCGGTCGTAATATTAGTTTCGGGAAAAAGAAATCCATTATTTTTATGTGTAATGGTTTAAAACTACTGATAAAATTATACCCTTCACCACCTTGTGGTACATGGTATAATGTTTTTGTGCATATGTTTGTAACGGGCAAAAATAATCGAGATAGACCCATGGTTCCTTTTGAGAATATGGGAAATTGGGAAAAATCGGTCCAGATTTAGATATATCTCATATATATATTTTCGTCCGATTTAAGGCAAATGGTGCACCAAAGTCCCATATGTCTTTCGATTTGCACGAAATTTGGCACAGCGTAATGAATAAGGTCACGAATGATGTGTGCAAAGTTTTGCGAAAATCGGTTGAGATTTGGATATAGCTCCCATATATATCTTCGTTCGATTTAAGGTAAATGGTGTACCAAAGTCCCTATATATCTGCCGATTTGCACGAAATTTGGAACAACGTACTAAATAATGTCTAGAATGAATATGTGCAAAGTTTCGTGAAAATCGGTTTAGATTTGGATATAGCTCCCATATATAGCTTCGCCCGATTTAAGGTGAATTGCGTACCAAAGTCCCTATATATCTTTCAATTTGCACGAAATTTGGCACAGCGTACTAAATTAAGTATAGAATGATGTGTGCAAAGTTTCGTGAAAATCGATTCGGATTTAGATATAGCTCCCATATATAGCTTCGTCCGATTTTAGGTAAATAGACCACTAAAGTCCCTGGAAATCTTTTGATGTGCACGAAATTTGGACCAGAGTTATGAATAAGATCGAGAATGACGTCTGCCAATTTAAGGTAAGTGGTGCACCAAAGACCCTATATATCTTTCGATTTGCACGAATTTTGGGTATAGGGTACTGAATTAAGTCTAGAATTATGTTGCTAAACTTCGTGAAGAGATCCATAGCTAAGCCGATTGACACAACGTACAGATCTTATATAAATTAGTCTCTGATAAGTTTCCTTGAAATCGGTTCAGATATAGATTTTTAACCGAACGCGTCGTCTGTTAGGATACATATATATATATATATATATTACTTCTAAATGTTAACCTTACAACGAGCATAAATCTAAAGTTGTTTGATCGATATTTTACGAGAAATCTATCAGTACAGTCATCTGCGAAAAAATAATGGATTTATTTTTCCCCAAACTAATATATACTTCAAGAAGTCTCCGGTGAATATGTCGATGTGCTGCAAACCGAATTACCAATTTAATACACATTCCAAGCTATTTGTGGAAGGTATAAAAATGTTCAGCTGATACTTGATTTGATCCAAACATCGAAATATTTTTTACCAAAACTATATCAAGAAGATGTGATCCACTCCTTCGGAATTTTTGTACGTTTTTTGGTTCTAGCTCCTTTGTATCCATATTCAAAAAGATTGCATCCTCTGTATGTTACATATATAGGGAACATGGAGACTGGTAAGTATAGGTATAATCATAGGTCCTACTTCCCAAGCTGCCACAATTACTATAAATTGAGTCGGTTAACCCATCCTGTTCTTAGGTATGCAAAGAATACATATGCTTTTCTTGTCGGCTGCTTCTCCTCTGGAGCTATGGATCAAGTGAATGGTCTCCACGTATAATATTCATACAGTATTGTTCTACTATCTTGGCGATTGAATCTGCATAAATCGTATTCT